>NW_022200123.1:2344416-2405979 GCF_009176525.2 Contarinia nasturtii | reverse complement strand
TTTTCTGCGCTGATGGTAAAGCACAAGTAATAAATATTCAGAAGAAAGGTTACAATGCCGAGTCTTTATCGATGTGTGAACTACCAAATCTTTACCCCAACGGAAGAGTCATTTCAAAGAATAAATATGATGACCTTATGAAGCTATTAAAATATATACCTGAAGAGCACCACGAATATTACAAAAATCTAAAGCACGAAGGTGAAGATGAAGACTTTGGTCTTGCTAGTGATGTAAGCGACGATTAATGCAAAAAATACACATTTTTTAACTGCTTTAAGGAAATAATAAGATAATTTGTTAAATAAATTTTTTCCAATCAAAATTAAAGATTAAGTATTTCATTTATAAATGATTTCAAAAGTGCATTAACATTCAACATGTAATTGTTTCTATACTTTGAGCATGTTTATTTCAGATCGCGAACATAAAATCGCATGAGCGTAAATTGAGTCTTCTTATTCAACGAACGTGGATTTTATGAACAAAGCAACTCACTCATTGTCAATTGAGTTAAACTCAAAGCTATTTTTTTTTTCTTGAAAAGTACGCGTTAAAACCTAATCTGCGAATTATGAGCACAAAAACCAAACGCATACAAATTGGGAGTGTAAATAAAACAAGTCGAGTTATTTTACTTTTATTCCGATTTAAATGATATTTGGTTTTTACGCTAAAAATTTATACGTTTGTATTTTGAGCAAAATATATTCGTATTCGAGTTTCGCTCAAAGATCCCATACATTTGTTTTTTCTACCGACGCTTTCATTTGAAAAATTTACTATAGAAAAAAACTATTATATCACGTTTAGAATTTGCGACATATAATTTGAAAAATTTACTATAGAAAAAACTATTATATCACGTTTAGAATTTACTACATATAATTTGAAAAATTTACTATAGAAAAAACTATTATATCACGTTTAGAATTTGCGACATATAATTTGAAAAATTTACTATAGAAAAAACTATTATATCACGTTTAGAATTTACTACATATAATTTGAAAAATTTACTGTAAAAAAACTATTATATCACGTTTAGAATTTGCGACATATAATTTGAAAAATTTACTATAGAAAAAACTATTATATCACGTTTAGAATTTACTACATATAATTTGAAAAATTTACTATAGAAAAACTATTATATCACGTTTAGAATTTACGACATATAATTTGAAAAATTTACTATAGAAAAAACTATTATATCATTTTTAAAATTTACTATTCTAACTCTAATTAGTTCTGTATTTCTTAAATTTCTTTGGTTTACGTTATATTGCTGTCGTGTGTATACAATTTTATTTCGAAGCGAACTAGATACTATTTCACCCAAAAGGAGGTCATAAATTAAAAATATAGTGGCATTTATACGTCGTCTCCAAAGCGGTTGAATGTTCAAAACATCACATCTAAATTGATACGGTGGCAATACATAATTCTCATCTCTCTGATATACATATCGTAACGACCAGATGACAAAATCTTTTTGAATTGATTCTATTCTATCGGATTGGATACGATGATATGGAAGCCATACAATACTCGCGTATTCCGAATTTGGCCTAACTAGTGCACAATATAATATTTTTGCAGATTCGATCGTGTACTTATTCTTTAATGTTCGTTTGATGAAACCTATTGCCGCATGTGCACTGGCTGCAATCGCATCGATGTGATCACACAGAAAGAAAATATCAGCCGACGCTATACGCTAAACCGACTGGTACGTGCGCTCATACGTTTTTACATCTTTTACATCTATTACCATACGATTTTTCGACTGTGCGAAGATCCGCACAAAGAGTAACGAATCAGTCGAAAAATCGTATGGTCACTAGATGTAAAAGATGTAAAAACGTATGAGCGCACGTACCAGTCGGTTTTGCGTATAGCGTCGGCTGATATTTTCTTACTGTGCAGTGAATGTTAATTTTGTGTCGAAAATAACGCCGAGATCCTTTTGCATTTTGGTCCGTTCAAACGTATGATGACCGTTGTCGATCGTATAGTCGTAGTTGACTACGTCTGCACCCTTTGCATACGTCATTACGTAGCACTTCTTCAGATTCAAATGCAGGTTGTTTTCGTTACACCAGTCGCTCAATTGATCAATGGCTTTTTGAAAAATGATGGCATCAATGGGCGATTGTATATAATAATAATAATAATTAATTTTGCCGCGGCACCGTATCTCACGATCGAAGTGAGTGTAGACGGCAAAAATCACAAGTTGCCGTGCGGCAGTAGAAAGAACTGTGTGTATGCGTCAACATGTTCGCCGTCCGCACTCACGTCGATCGTGAGTTACGGTGTACACCGATATAGTATAGATATCGACACTATTTAGTCCTATTTCTATATGTTATGGACACACTGAGTGTCGATAATCATATTTGTCGCAAAACTAATGTCAGATTCGGTTTTTTCGTACTAAGAAACCTCCAATACATATTTTTAAGTGTTTGAGTACACATAAAGTATGACTTTTGGACGAATTTTGGACTCTTTCTTATAGGTATCATCACTTCAGGCATGAAACTTTAGTCCATCAACCAAAGTCGCTCAAAATCTAATGATTTCTATTCCTCGCGACCCCCAATCATCCTGTACAGTCAGAAAAAACTTTGTGACTATTCACTCAAAAATTCAAGATATGCATGTCGAGTAGTTTGTTTTTCTTACCAGTAAAGTGCACAAAGTGTCACAAAAAGTTATCAATTTCACCTATACAGATCGATGTAAAATGCCGAAAAAATAAGTTTGTAAAAATAGGGGGTGCCCAATCGAAGTAGGGGGGGGGCAGGGGAGTACCCCACCATGTCAAAATTTGGTCGGATCAAAAAATAATGTACTACAAAGTTGTTCAGAATGACGAGAGAAATTTTTTATGACCCCTGCCCTCCAAGTCCCCCCACCCCCCAGGGGGGTCGGGGGTCATAACCCCTCAAGGTATGATTTTTTCGGCCTGAAATTTTTCATCCATCATATTTGAAATAATAAATTTTCTCTTTGTATAGTTTAATAAAAGAAACACACTTTTCACAGAATGTATTGAACGTATAGTGTTTGATAGAAAGGAACACACGTATACATAAAAATGCGTGGGTGGGACACACTCGGTGTGTTTGTTAGTTCATGAAACATCTAAATGAATCAGTGGGAGTTCATATAACATCAAAGTGAACATTAGGTTCCTTCCTAATAGGTCATTGGCTCGGGATGACTTGTATTGACCTCTCTGTGAGAGGTACCGGGCAAAAAAAAAATAATGAACGAAGACAATAAGGAAAAAAAATTGAGGGGAGAAATCGACAACGCAAATGCGGACGATCGACGATTTCTTCAGCGTATAATGCAATCGATCGATATGGAACGACAGGGAGAAACAAGCACTGCGAGCGGCTCTTCGACGATCCGATATAAAAAAGAAGAAGGAAATATCATACTCACATTTCGAGCAATAGCAAGCGACGCTGTTGTAGGTTCTGTAAACGCACTTATAGACCCCGATGAAATTAGTATAACGACAATTTCTGTCGAAGAACAGTTCCAAAGAAAATGACGATGTTTTTTTACTTTTCCGCACACCTACTGTGTGCAGTAAAGTATTGCAATCACTCCAAAATTTTGAAATCGCTAAAAATCGTTTTTCTATGCGTTTTGGGTATAAAAATTCACAGAGCAACGGTTTTTTGGCCATGTTAATGTGGGGATGTGGTACACTGTACACAGTACACTGTACACTGTACCCTGTATGGTGTACGCAAAAAATCAATAGGTAATTTGTTAGCACGATAACTCTGGGGGTTGCGAGGAATAGGCTGGTATTGTTTTTCAGCGATATTCGTGCATCGGTGTATCCATGGTGACACCATGATGGAGTACCCATAATAAGGGGTATGGTATGCAAAAATTTGTTAACTTGATAAATCTTTCCCCAGAGACGTAAATTCAGGTTTGAAATGTGTATTGGGGTAGTTTTTGACACGAGAAACCCGAATCTGACGTTAATTTTGAGATACAATCAAGTTTTAAGAGAGTTTTATTGAAAAAAATCGCGAAAAATTGAATTTTTGTATGGGAGCCATGCTTTTATGCAACCTTAATGACGTGAAACTTTGCACAGGCTATTTTTTATACAAAAAAAATGACATTCTGAAAGTTTGAAGAAATTTCAATCAAAATTGGGGATACCTCCCATACAAATTTTCGAGAAAATTTTGTATGGGGAATACCCCTACTTTTAATTGAAATGTTAATAAGATCTACAAGTTTTTAGGGTGATTATATGTACGGCTGGTAATAAAAGCGACTTTAAGCAGAAAAAATCTTAAAAGTGTCTCATAATTTGTACAGGATTTACATAAGATGGAGACGGTTTAAAAAAACTTAAAGTCACTTTTATTCTCAGCCGATCATATGTAGTTGGAGTGTTTTGTTGACTCGAAATTGATCGAATTTCTTTCCACAATTAAAACTTGTGGATCTTATTTCTCATGAAAATACATAATTTCACCAAATTGGAAGAAATTTCAATCACAAATGCAAGTACTCCCCATACAAAATTTTCTTCAGGAGGGAGGTATCTTCAATTTGTATTAAAATTGCCTCAAACTTTAGGAATGTTATTTTCTGAAAGAAAATAGCCTGTACAAATCATTACGATATATATTGCGTCCATTAAAAAAATCGCATTTTTGGTGATTTTTTCTTTCCGTACAATAGACACGCTACACATTTTGAAATATTTATACGTCAATACTTTAGTAATTGGCCAAAAAACTTGACTGCTCTAAGACAATATAATTCGGTAGTTATTGAATTAGTACTGCACTACCAGTTCGGTAAAGGAAGAAATTTGGAAACACTGCGGAAAAGTTAGACTTACGGATGTAAGTTCCTTTTTATTTGTTATTGTGTTTGAGCGCATCAATGAACATTGATCACTTAATAAGCGCGGCGGCAATTTAAAGAAATGAAAAGTGAATCAAATGAGAGAGAGCATGCTTATTGTTGAATTGAGAATGGAGAATTGTTATATTTGTGATTTTTGTGCATGTTTCACATGGATCGCATTGTTCAATTCCAAGCCGAATAAAAAATGTCGAAGATTTGGATTTGAAACCAAAGCTGAACTCATTATATCCAATGAGTACCGTATTCATACGCATTTTCTTTTGTGCTAATAAAAGTATTCTTTCTTTAATCGATTGCCGATTCAATTTGTTCGAGTATAAGTCATCGTTTTGACATTTTTTTATAGAACGTTTTATCTTGCTTCCGTCACTTTGTCGCTTCAATGTTCTGAGTCTTATTTATTTTTTTATATGTTTCGCTTGCACATGCGAACTTTTTTTATATATATTCCAAACAAAAAGCCATAAACATTACATTACTTTGCACAATAACAAGCACTGTACACAAGAACAGTGTGTTTAACGGCCAAAATACGCTTGGAGATGAAAAGCGATATACGTATATGTATCCATAAAAAGAAGGTGGCTGAGAAAAAAACGCTAATCGAAAATTTTCTACCTGTTGTGCGCTAATTGGATCAAAAACTAAGTTGTCGGGTGACGGCGATCGGTAAATAACATCAAGTGACGAATAAAAGAAATATAATACAGAAATAATGAAGCGCTCGAATAAAAACAATCAACGCGCGCACGCACACAACGGCCGCTCATGAAGTACAAGTGGAGTGTGAGAGTGAAAAAAAAGTGGCCGTGCGTACTCGGCAGCAGCACACCACCAACAGCAACTGTGTAATCCAACACATGCGCGCACTGGCACTGGCAGAGGAAATCAACGGGCATTGAAGGGAAAAAACGAGCCGATAAGAGTAAGAGACACATCACAGAATAATTCAAATAAAAACAAAACGGCAAAACGCACACTCAAACACATGACTATAAAAACACTGTGCTCTCATCAAATGATACAACGAGAAACGCCGAATCCAAACGGCCACAAACCAACTAATCGTTGTTCCCATAGTACGCGATCGTCTCATTTCTTCACACACATTTCTTTCTCTATCTCTCGTTGTTGTTCTTTTTTTGCTTAAACCGTAAACCAAGAATATAATATAGTGACAATTTTACGAGAAAATGGAAAGTGTATCGTCAGTTGATCGGTGACAATAAACACAAAAACAAAATGGATATAAGACGCATTTTGTTAAGCAAAAGTGTTGCATCTAAGCACAACAAGCATGTGGCTGTCAGGTAGAAAATCTCCAAATCCAGAAATTGGAAGAACTCAAATCAATAACCCAAAAGAATCCGATGATCAAGGTCAAAATAATATAAAAATTAACCCTTGCCCTCCGAATTGGGTCATTCAGGGCGGCCAAAACTATATGCCAATGGAAACTACATTGATATGCGTAACTTTCATGGGAGGAAACACGTATGCCCATTTGAGTCATAAGGGGTGACTATCCCATTGTGAAGTCACAATGAAATGGGGTATTTTCACTTTTCGACCCGAATTGAAGGTTCAAGTTAAATGGAGATTGAGAATGTATGGGGCCTATAGGTAATTTTCTTTATTTCTTTATTTCTTTTATTTATTAATTTTTCACGAGGAATCCGAATATGTAATTAATTTTGGGGTTAAATGGGGTATGGACCCAATTTCGGGGTATTTTTCGAAATTTTCGTAAATTTTGTAGGGGGACCCCCCTTGGGGGTGATGGGAGGGGATGGGCAATGGCCTAAATGAAATATGCGGATAAAATTAGCTATAGTTAGCCATACATTTGAGTGCGAAATTCCGCACCCAAAAAGTGAAAAATCGACTTTTTATCATTTCACCCTAATGGGGGGGCTCTGAATTATTGGGAGACTTGGGGTGAATGGGCACGAGACAAATATCATTTCTAGGGTAATTTGGGATGCTGATTCCGAATTTCGAGGTTTCAGGCCGAAAAAATCATACCTTAAGGGGTTATGACCCCCGACCCCCCTGGGGGTGGGGGGACTTGGAGGGCAGGGGTCATAAAAAATTTCTCTCGTCATTCTGAACAACTTTGTAGTACATTATGTTTTGATCCGACCAAATTTTGACATGGTGGGGTACTCCCCTACCCCCCCTACTTCGATTGGGCACCCCCTATTTTCACAAACTTATTTTTTCGGCATTTTACATCGATCTGTATAGGTGAAATTGATAACTTTTTCTGACACTTTGTGCACTTTACTGGTTAGCAGTATGGTCCCACGTTTTCACATTAAGCCCTATGGCCAAAGACTGGCAGTGTATTTACATATGAATTGTTGCGGCGAAAAAATAGCTCTAAAATTCCTATGTCTATATTAGAGTCTAAATAATACTGCAACATAACGTTTTTATAGATATTTTATTTGTTGTAATACAACAAATATACTAAGGGAAATAAACTTCATGTTGCAGTATTATTTGGAGAAAAAAAGAGAAATTTAAGAATTGAAAAAGTACACAAAAATTGATTCTATTTTAGTCCGAATAAATCTTTAAATCTAAGTCTTTATGTGCATCTTTTTCTCTGTCAAAATGTAATTTAAAGTATGGTATTTGATGGTGATTGATGACCCATTTTGTTTTTTGTAACATATGTTAAGAAACAAACTCATGTAAAAATATTTCATTGAATATTTTAAATAAAGAATATATGAATTTATTGGCAAATATATTATGTAGTTTTCACTCTAACCGATAATTATTTACATTGTATGTGCACTAAACTTCATAGTTTCAATGCCCCCTGTTAGGCTCCGTTGTAAAGGTATCGTCCATTGTACCTTTTGCATCAAAATTGCTGGTATTTTGGTAGGTGACATACGAACGGATATTGTGTCTGGTCTTTTCGTGGGAAAGTTATGAATCTTAACCGCAAAGTCTCTCTTAATCATTTTTACAAAATCTTTTTTATTTATTTGAATTGGCTAAACTACATTTAAAATACATACAAACACTTTTAGCATTTACGTAAGACAAGATGGATGATAAAATGATTTGTTTTATTTTTAGTTTTTGTTTTTATTTTTAACTCCTTCCATACAAACAAATTAATCTATATATTTCTTATATTTATGTTCAAAAGTGTGCGATTTGATTAAAAAAAGGTAAAATTGGTCAAGGTTATGCAGCAAGTGGATTTTTCACATTGCCACAAAATAGAATGGTATTAGTTGTGCGTTCGATGATCATAAATGCAAATGGTCTATTAACATGAAATTCCAATGGAATCGATTGGAATGAAAGTGATGCAGCATTGGCTGCTGCTGCGATTGTACCATTTTCATTAACATCGATCACAGCTTTTTGTATGAATTGTGACACATAGGTAGAATGTTTCGAAATTTTTAAAAAATTGGCCAGCTTTTCATCGAACACATTCTTTAATCCCATTTGTTGTAGCACACTGTTCAATTTAAAATCAGACGAAATGGAAAATCGTGGTAAATTGATTTCAAGATCTGGATCTTCTTCGGATTGATTTAAATTTTCAATAACTTTCTGCAAGCCTAGAATGCGCAAATTATCTATCACTCTTATCAACGATGCTTGTTTGAAAGGCAAGAAAATCACCATACTGTATTGTTGTTCAAAACCATAGGCAAGTTCAATGATATCGGCTTCTAACGATGGTACGCGAATATGAGAACATCCACCTTTGCGAAACATCATTGGCACATTGCCAATTACCACGCCATTTTCATTGTAAAATGGCAAATCTCGGGTATCTTCCAATTTAAATGGATCCTGAAGAGAAGACATAAGATTCATTAAAAGTCGTATCACTTTACCGTGTTAATTTTTTGCATTCATTTTAAACAAAACAAAAAAAAAATGACTCACTTTCCAACGACCTTGAAAAAAGATCGCCGAAATAAGCACCAAGTTTGCAGCGTAAACATCGACCGGATCAATGATGCGTTCAATTTTACCTTTGGTTTTATCTTTCACATAGCTATTCATCTTGGTCACCGTTTGAAATGTCTGCGTAAAATCAACGGGAAAATGATCGGCTTCATAGGTGCGCTCCAATTTATCTTGAAAATCAATATCAATTGGTCGATTAATGTCGCTAAATAACACTTGATTCGTTATTAGCTCGATCGCCGTATTTTTCTGTAGAAAAGCACTCTGGATATATTTATAGACACGCCGAATTTTGGTTAAATCATTTGGCAATCGTAATACTGCTGACAATTGTTCATATGTTCGTCCCGATGATCCTTCAGCCAATAACAATAGCAACGACCATATTGAAAACGGTGAGATGATTAAATTATTATTTTTAGATACTTCGAGGCGAGAAATATGCTGTCATTCGTCGAAACAAACAATTTAAACACATATTAAAGTTCACACAATTCAAACATTGCATTGATTTAATAACAAAAAATTTATTCACATACTTGAAAATATTCGATGGAAAATGCTTCGGCGGACCGTGATAGTTCCACAATACTTTCGCTGGAAACCGTATTATTTGATAATAAATCAAATGATTTCTGTCGTTGTAGATATGTTGTTGGAAAAACTATAGATTCTTGTGATTGAATATTTGCCACCGTTAAATGGAAAATACACAACAAAATCGTGAAAATTTTATACAAACGATGGTGCAAATACATTTTTCTGTATTGCAAAAATAATCAAATTTTACGGAAACCGAACAGGATAAAACAGCGACAGAATAACACTGATTGGAGGTAAATGAGCAGAATAGTTTGAAACAGCACGTTTACTGTGACATTGTCGCGTGTAAACGAACGAGCGAGTCTACAGTTGTTACAGATACAAACAATCAAAGTGGCTGAACAGGTTTCACAAATCATCATTGACAATGTATCCATATTATACAGGCGAAACAAGTTTAGTTGATTTGATTTTTATTTGCTAAAAAATCACCTGATACTTACAAACAGTTGTGAACGCCATACAATACACACCGTCATCGCAACGTTTGAATCAACACAATGAAGAGTATTCATTTTTTTAGTATACTCTTGCACATGTCTCCAGTTTGCGAAAACAATGAACTTCATGGGAAAATACGACGGGTTTTTACAGAATGTTAGATCAGGCTACACAGTTAGGCACAATTTTTTTAGTGTCCAAGTTTAAAAATGAATAAAATGTAGAAATTAAAAGATGATAATATACCCGGTGATAAAGAAAAGCAGACAAATCTTCCATATGTGATGATGGTGATTTATTCATTTGGGGTAAAAGATAAAATTAACATGGCACAAAGACTTTTCTGTTTCAAACTTCAAGTTCGTTGTAAGAATTCATTGCACTTGAAACGTTTCAGTAAATTATAAAGCAATCACAGTACCACTTAATAGTTGTCATGTTCTTTTTTTATTTAAAAAAATGTACTAAAAGCAGACAAAAATATTTGTTGACACAAAGTTAAGAATGTGCTAATTACATGAGACGAGTTTGTCAATTTATCCACAATAAAACTTCTTTACACGAGTGGATTTTTTACTTGTCCGGCGAAGAGGAGAGTGTTTGTAACTTTGTCGGTGATCAAAAATCCGAATGGACGATTGAAAATGAATTCAATGGGCGATTGTTTGAATGACACGGTACCAGCTAAAATAAAAATTAAACTTCAGATTCAATCCGATTCAATTGTACAAAAAAAAAAACAAACAAAAAAGTACCTGTAACTCCTGCGGCAACAGTTCCTTGCTCATTTACTTCGATAACCGCTTTGTGGAAAACACGCGAAACAAAAGACGGTTGCTTGGACATTTTCGAGAGATTTGCTTTGGCCGGATCAAATATATCTTTGATGCCCAACTCTTCGAGTACGGTACGAAGTTCCAAATCGGAATCAATGCTGAATCGTGGCAATGTTAATTCGATTTCACTCTCATCATAATCGTTGGTATTATCGTATTTGTGAAGTTCATAACTAATTGTGGCGATATTGAAGTTGCGCAAGTTTTGGAAGACCGCAGCCAATGATGAATTATACCGTGGCAAAATCAACAACATACACAAACGATCTTCTTTTCCGTATGGCAATTCAAGAATGCTTGCGTCCAATTGATTGATCGTTGTATAAGACAAGATTTTACGTTGTGACATCTGACAATGAAATTAAATGTTTAATGCACGAAAAGAGAGAAAAAATGGCATGATTCAAAAAATTTACCATTGGCACGTTTCCAATTGGTTTTCCATCTTCACGATAAAATGGCATATCTTTGGTGTAACTAATATTGAATGGGAATTTCCATTGTCCTTTGAAGAAAATTGCCGATGTAAGCAACAATTGAGTTTCAATCAAATCTTCGGGTTTGACGATGTCCTTGATTTTTCCATGTGTACGCATATCAATATGATCATTTATGAATTTGACAGCGTTGGCTGGTTGCTTAAAGTTTACAGCCAAATGATCGGCTTCGTATTCATCGCTTAAAATAGTTGCATACGAATTTTCAATTGGACGATTAATGTCACTAAATAAGGCCTGATTCACTGCCAATTCAACGGTTGATGTATTCACAAGTAATAGACGTTGGAAATTTTTGTAAGCAGTACGCAAAGTATTCATATCGTTTGGCATACGAAGTGTGGCTTGTAATTGATTGAAAGATGTAGCGGTTGCACCTTCAGCTATCAATAACATTAAAGACCACACCGAAAATGGTGCAATGACAAAATTTGAATCGTATCGTTGAAGCGCATGTGCCATTGACTAAAAGGAAAAGGATAGATATATTTGCTCTTAACGATCAATACTTCTAAAGTAGAAAAAATGAAATATAAAAAAATTACTTACGATAAACATTTCGAATGAAAACTTCTCGGATCCTTGTGAAATTTGAGTGCTGGCCATACGTATGTCTTGTGGTACATTCGAATTAACGCTAGTATCTTGCGGTGAGAATCGACTTTCGATGGGCTGAAATCCTTGGTAAAAACGATAACCGTGAGAGGAATATTGAGGAGCAGGAGTTGGTCTTATCAAATCTCTTCTTCCATAGTTGGCATTTGCAACCACAAGCAACGACAGTAAAGCACACAGAGTGCTCAAGTGAGTCACCTTCATTTTTAATGTATTTTTATCTGTAAAATAATTCATTATGATTACACTTGAGAGGGAAATTTTGTATTTTCTGCGATTAAAGTTCTGACGGTTATTTGTAAAATGGAGATATTGTGTACATGTAGCTATGGCGAAAAATTCTTAACAGATATTTGTTTAAATAATAAAACAACATCTATATTTTAAAAAAACGTATTTTTTAAAGAAAATTTTGTATAAGGACGTATTTGGCTTCTTTCTAAACTAGTTGCCGTAGTAATGCACCTCTTGTTTCCGCTCTTGTAATTTTACAATTAAATTAAATTCAATTTGTATTTGTGACGATTTCAATGATTTTTTGTGTAACTTTCTCTCAATTCGTTGCCAAAAAACTGTTCTTTCCCACTGTGCACAAATGAATGAAAGCAAATCAGTGCGATTTAATCGACTTTTTCCGACATATGATGTCATTATATACGGGTTTTTCATGGGTGTCACAAACAAATGTGTTGCAATAAACAAAATTTCAATAATGTAGTACAAATATTTGAGTAAAATGTAGTTAATAGGCCTATTTAAGGTTTCATATATTGATTGTTTTCTTTCGCTTTTTAGTCAATTTTTTTCGTAAAATTGTTGACGATTTTTTTTATTTCAATTTATAATGATTACAGCTTAGAGCAGTTCATCATAGTTTGCAATATCACAAGCACAAATTGGATCGCTTAGCTTATTAATGGCTGGTAATGTTATCGCTCTATTTAACATTTCAAATATAAAATAACAACCTGGTTTTTTCACATTGTTCATTATTTATATACTTTATTTAATTAGCTTTTCAACAATCATTTTTATGTCCATTTAATGTGATTCACTTGAAATATAAATATTGAAACTCACTGCTATAATTCTATGTCGAAATCCTGCTGTATCCGATTTGTATTGTGCCACGATTCTTCCGATCAGTGTGCTACGATCAACGGTCAGTTTTTGAATAAATTTAAAAGAGCACTGAATTTTAAATTATACCATATCCAACAACAATGGCATTTCAATTGAATATATGTGTGTTTGCTTGGTCAATAAATTTGGAACTGAAATGAAGAAATATAAAAAGCGACAACGCTTGCTTCGTTTCTCTTCCGACAAATCTATTGGAACTGTGTGTATTGTGCATGTGGGAAAAACCCACAAAAATATCAAGTATTGTACATAGAATATAGGGTGATGACAATGGCTCATACATATATTCTGAACGACTTGCGACGACGCTCTTTATCTCTATTTCGTTAAAAAACACGAATAGAAAATTTCAATCTCAAAGAAGATCTTGTGATGTTAAGGTCAAAATAATATTTTATATGTACGAATGCCGCCGTTGAATGGCGATCAAATTCGGCACTTTTTTCTAAACAAAAACAGAGCAAACACACACTTTTTCGATTCAATGCAATTTTTGATAATGTTGCAATTGTGATTAAATGTCTAGCCGAAATATTGTCATTTATTTCAAATACTATCTCCAAACAAACCAAAAAAAAATATGTTTTACTAAAAAAAGATCTCACCGAAATGTGTTCGACTATTTGCTTGGACTTGTTCACACTAACCAGTTCCGCGAGTATCGTTTAAAGCAAAAAGATGTCATTTATATGCGACATTCAGAGATAGAGAAGAGAATAAAATCCAGGGCCGAACGTGACGAAATGAGCAAAATACAAAATACACGAACTCAAAGAAACGAATTCGTACGAAAAACCAGTAATGAACCTGAGAGCGGTGGCTTGTTGATAGTGCACGTTCATCGTGTATATATACACATACGGAAAACACCGACCGAATGAACAAACAAATGAGTGCGATGCAAGTACACTGAGATTTGATGAACAAACAGAATACTTAAATGAACAGAATGAAATGGCAATAAACATTGAACTATTTCTCTGACACTATACATATACATGATATGAATGAAGAGAAAGATGTACATGCACGTTCTGTACACAAACAGGCAACAACACGATTGTTGTGTACAACGAAGAGTCTAGTTGACTAGTTTATACATATTATACACGCGCACACATGTATAACCATTGCGTTCAATGGTATGTTCTTTATGTTGCGATTGTTCTGTCAAAATTAACATTAAGTTGGCAGCGCTTGTCTATTTTTACAACGGCACAAAACCAAAACAAATGTACTGTCTTCAGTTTAAACGTTTGTCAAATAGCAGCTGCTGCTGTGTTTTCATTTAAATAATAAAAAAAACGTCACATTTCACAGCAAAACTATCGGCATATTTAAAAAATGAAATTTAATTTGTGTACTTTCATTCGTGGTGTTTGTCATTGTGATATAAATTAAAAATTGTCAAAAAAAAGTCCATTGAACAAAAAAATGGGTTGGCTCTCATTGTGCATCGCTGTCGCGAACATTTACCTGTGTGGTGTCATGGTAATGGCAAAGGAGCCAAACCTTTTTTTAAGTCAATCGTACGATGTGCAACTGAACGAAGGGGAAAAACAATATCGACTAATGCAATCGAATGCGAATTTACCACAGTACGGAAGATGTTGGACCGAAGCTGTTCGACAAATTGATGTAACATGCACAGATCTCAATGAAAAGACACAAGCAATGCTTGCCCTTCGATTTACCAAATGCTTTATAGCAATGAGTGGTGGTGATGGTGATTCCGGTCTGGATGGATGCGAAGACACCGAATGTATCGGTAACATGTCTGAACGTGTTTTTCAAGCATACACACATTTCTATACACACACTCAGAATATTTGTTTCTACTTAATGCATCAAATTTGGCACGGAGAAACTGTGAAGACAGTCCATTTGTTAAAATCACATTCTCAGAGCGTAAGCAGACAACTTGAGCTGGCCGGACGTTTACAAATCAATTTACTAACACAACAACGTGAAGGATTAAAATTACAACAGAAATTAGTGGAGCATGGTGTTAATTTATCGGATGTATTAAACGATTCGCAAAGCAGCTTATCACGATTAACCGAACAATTTCGCAATTCGACGTTGGAACAAGGACGTCAGCTGGGCGATTTATTTCGACGTTTGTCACAATTTCACAATTGGATTGTCGGCGAATATTTATTAATTGAACAAATCATGTATTATTCGATTGTTTTGGCGGTCATAATGATCGCAACAACAGCTAAACGAACGGAGAATTGTCGATTTTTATTGTTTGTACTGGCAATTGTTAACATTTTGATTGAATCATTATTTCAAAAATACCTGGGCAACGACTATTACATTGAAGATATAAAAATTGTACTGTTCGAAACATTGTGGTTGATCCGGAAAATATTTGCTGCCGTCATGTGTACAGTTTATGTGGTTAAGACGGTTACTTATGTGGATTCACAGAAGATGACACTCAGTCTATTGCAAGTTATCAATAAACAAAATGTGGAAATTTTACAAGCATTAAGGGATTTAAAAGGAATACCAATTGAAGAGTGTGGCGATCGAAATTATCATATTTTAAATCGACCAAGTGTTGCGCGACAAAGTGTTGAACGAGATGACATTACATCGAGAATGATGCAAAGAACCGACGAGTATAACAGGAGATCGCGTATGACTCCGTCTGTGATAAGAGAGTTTAGCGTGGAAAAATCAATGTTTCCCAACATTGGCGTTACCACCCGATTGCGGTCGCGACAAGCAACACCAATTTTATAAGTGTTTCATCTTTTAACGCATGTTTGCATTCATAATAATTCAACATTTCTGCACTATAAGTACTTAACTTATTATTTAAAGAATAAAAATTCATCCGTTTTGAAGGTGGTGTAAATTTTCATATAGATTTTTATTAGTAAATATGCTTAAATACATAATTATTAATGAATAATTTGTATTGTATTACATTTAGTTTATTCCATTCAAATGATATTCATCTTTGTATTTTCAAAATGGTTAAAATATTTGACTAAATCTTTGTCGGTACGCTGTGTATTCGTGTCGTTGAACATAAATGTTCTTTGTTTGAATTTATTTTATTTAATTTCTTTTGTTTAAATTTACTTGTGTATAAATAGAAATTTGTAATTCGAATAAAAAATTCAGATAAAAATAAAATCGAAAAAAAAAAAATGATTGTGTTTTTGGTTTTAAAAAAACGCGTTGATTTGCACAGGTTTTTGTTGCTTTTTGGACTAATTAGAAAAAAAAAAAATATGACGGGATTTGATGATGAGGTATGATTACAAAAGAGCATACAATATGAGAAAAAAGAGGAAAAAAAATGTGTAATACTAAAATCTAAAACATTGCAAGCGAATCCGAGAAAAAAAATGACATAAATTATATATGGCAGTCGATGACCTGTCGACATACAGAATACAGCAATTATTCACATTCCAATGCTCGTTCGATCATTCAGTCTCATGTACTGAAAATTTAAATTCTATCCCTTCGACCCATCTGCTTTCTCGCCTATTTCCTATATTATGTAATTGACAATACCAATGACTAAACTCATCACCTCATTCTGTGATCGAATCACAATCGGGTCATTCATCGACCGTTTTCAATATCTACTCTTTTTTTTCTCTTCTTTAAAAAGACACCAATATATTTATATTTTATTTTAACTTAAAAAATGGCAAAAAATGGTATACATACTACACTTGTTTCTTCTTTTTGGCCACACAAAATCAAAGCGCTACAGTGATTGATGAATGATAATGACTTAGTTACGTTTACGGTAAATAATTAGATACTTAATTAGATTCTTTCCAAACTTTTTCTCTATCCCGATATTCTACTAGGCTTTTACTCTATTCTGGTACACAGTGCTGGCGTGTATATGGTTCCATTCCATTAAATCAATACATAAACTTTATCGTGTAAGTGTAAACTTTATTTGGTTTCGATTAATTATTATTGTTTGTTTTCTTCGATACTTTTTCTCTTTTGTTTTCATTGGTAAAATAAATACGATCGATTCTCCAAAATAATTAATTATAATAAATAGAAAATAAGTTGTTTATCCTGGTATTTCATCTTGTTGTTAAATCTTCTTCGGTTAAATTGATAAAATTTTGGTATATGTGACACAGATTTTGTAAATCGTAATAGTTACATGTTATTTAATTTTAAATTAATTTCTCATCTAATTCTTTTTACTATTTTGTTTTTGTTTCATTCATTTTTTGGTAAATTTTTGTTGTTTTACTAGAAAAATAGTAATTTCCATTTGCAAATGAATTTCGTTTTTTTTTCACTAAATATTAATCTTCTTAGTTGGGCTCATTTTAACCTTTTTTCCTTTCGCATACTTTTGGTTTAAAAAAACGGAGGATTGTTTCTTACATTTGAAAGATCAATAAACACCTGTGTGTGTGTCTCAATTGTATTGGATCTGCTTAAGAGTTTCTTTGGTTGTATTCTTCTAGGGTTTTAGCAATTGTTCCTTCTGAGAATCGGCAAGATTTTGTTCCACAATGACATGTAAACGATTTATGTTTGGCAATCCAGAATTTTTCACCATAGTCAAAACTGCAATTTAATGATAAAAATGTTAAATATCATAAATTGTTATTGGATGAAAGTACAAAATTCTTACGTTATCTCGTCACTTGGTTCGATATCTTTTGTTGCGAAAAATGCGATCTTTGGAAAACGTAAGTCTTGATGTTCATAGTAGACTCGAACCGGTACCGCATTCGGTTCGCACGAGTGGTTGAAGAATCGACTGACATTTCCGTACAAATTGGCATCGATACAAAACTGCCAAAAGAAAATGAAAACAAAAAAAATATAATGTAGAAAGACGTACCAACAATGGTAAAGTTTAAAGAAGAAATTGTGTATAATTACGCCAGATGAGCTAAGATCAAAGAAATATGTATCGTCAGTGCGTCGATCTGCTTCGTTATCGGTTAAAATTTCACCCGTGTACTCGGCGATAAATGTACCGCGTGGAATTTTCGCAATGCCCCGCACTCCAAATCCTTTCACACGTTCGGCACACTCAAATATTTGCAAAGCAACCTTCGAACCTTTCTGTACGACTCGGTTCTTGCACATCAATTTATTACAACCGCATACATCGTTGCACTCAAACATCATTGCAGGATCATGATACTTGAAATCGCTAATCAACCGTCCATCGGGACCATACCAATTCTGAATGGACATCTCACTGCATTGACAATTCTGACCGGTGCAACTGTTTTTGAAAAAAAAGAGCAAATACAAAGATTGTAATCAAGAGCGAAAGTATGTAATTTCAATGAATGTGACCAAAAATCAAAAGACATCAACACTCACTTGTCGGCACAAGAGCAAATTCTCATTTGTGATACGCGACGATCGATTTGAATCGAATTCTGGAGTAAAATCGTTTTGGTAATATATTTAAAATCAGGTATGAGTGAATCCGTGTCTGTGTCACTCTGGCTCGAAGTTGAACGCGCATTTCGATATTTCTTCCGTCCGACCACTTGAATTGGATAGGTTTCACGACCGTTTGATATGTCTCTGTTGAAATGCCGACCAACAGATTTCATTTAACATTTGTTTTTAAATTTGAGCGAAAATTCAAATACTTACGGATGAATTATGTTTTGCTCTGGCAAACCGGCAACATTACGAATTTGCAGATTAAATAGTATGGCACGACCGCATGCACTATTTTCATCCGATACACAATCGTACGGAGAGTCGTCTGCATTGTTTGTGATGTCCAAACTGGCACCGTGCGCCAACAAATACAATGCAATCCTGGTATTATCGTTTCGGCATGCGATATGTCTGAATCGCGAAAAATGAAAACAAAAGATTTCAATGTACAATACAAATCAAGATGATCACAATTAAAATGAGTTATATCGCTTACAGTGCGGTGTCTCCGTTTATATTTTGTGCACTTAAATTACTGCCGGCTTGCAGAAGCACCATAACCGTTTCGATACTATTCGATAGCGTGGCCCAGTGCAAAGCACTGCTGTTTTCGTCATCGCATATATTTGGATCAGCACCACAATTGAGCAAAGCGCTGACAATTTTGTTATTACCAACGTCAGCCCCCCAAACAATTGCCGTCCATCCGCCATCGTCACGCGTATTCAAGAATTTCTCAATCTGATGTAGACTTGACGATTCACGATATGTGTTTAAAATGATCTCAAGAGCCTCGTAATTCTTCTTTTTAACTGCCATATGAAGGGCCGTCATTCCTTCCGTTCCCTGTGCAAAAATATCAAAAATGAATACAAAATACATTCGACATACATAAGATCGAAAAAAAAGTGTTACTTACTCTAATCGTAACATCAGCACCACACTGAACCAGAAGCTTCAAAATATCATTTTTGTTGCCATCAATAGCACACATGATCGCTGTTCGAAGATTTTGATCGAGCATATTGAGAAAGTCGATGGACGCAACACGACTTAAAATCAAATGTGTCATTTTAACATTGCCAAAATTTGCCACCAAATGCAAACAGGTTCCATTGTAAAATTCTTTGATTGGCGTTGAAATATCAAATCCGCTGGCAATGATTTCGGCCATGCGATCGATATCATCCTTTGTAATGGCATTGCATACATCTTTGGTTGTAAAAAGATTGCCGCGTGTGAATGGGAATCGATTTTGTGCACGTGTCAAAAGATTCACCACACTTTCCGGTATCGAACGTTCGATTTCAAGTAAATTGAGTTCTTCACGTGATTTTATTGATCGATAGCTATGCGGACCGATGCTCATTTTGGCCGGTTTTGTGAGTTTCTTTTGTGATGTAGTAAATATTGGAACACTGCCACATCGCATCGTAACAATTGTCTCACCCGATGGTGCATCAATGCCACAATGTGGACACTTCAAAACAAGCGTTGGACACATGCCCAATTCGGGATTTTGTGGATCAAACGGTGCATTCAATATGAATTTTGTGGCACAATCACGATGGAAAAAGTGATTTTTAGCGCACAACATAAATGTTCCCTGTGTCAAAAACGTGCCGCACGATGCACAGCAATTATGTGAAAATAAACGTTTCTTGTGACTTTCACACAATAACATGTAGCTAACACGAATACTTGGCCGCAATAAATTGAGCAAATCACCTTCAACTTCATTACCACAACCGACTTTTTGATCTTCAATTTGATCAACGGCCGAACAGTATGTTTCGTCCGTTTTTCGTGTGTAGAATTTCGACACTTTGTTGCACAAACAAATGTTCGAATCGGTCTCTTTGCGGATCGATAGCGTCACTTCCGATGTGATTTGATGTTGATGATGACTTGTTGTTGGTTTACGCATTTGAGATTGTGATGTACCACCAACGGATTTGTGTTTTGTGCTTGATATCAAACTGATTTCTGGATTTCGTGTAATCAATTCCTTTGAACGATGATCCAATTGATCGATTATTGCAGCCGGCACTTTATCGCTTAGCGATTTTTTCAATGCTTTATCGCGAACGGTCTTTGCTTTGTTAATGTGCTTGTTATAAATAACAATGTCCTTTTGGCCACGCATTCGCAATGTAACACTCGGTCGGCCGACGTTGATTTTCTGATTTGGTACAAAATCTTCATAATCGTCGGATTCAATGCATTCATCGTCCGATGAATCTTTGTTGCCATGCGATTTTGATACACGTTGCAAACCGAGCTTGTGAAAATGTCGCTCTTTGAGCTTGATCAAACGTTTCTTTTGCTTGAAATTGAGCTTCTTATCGAGTTCGGGCGATCGATGCAAATTGATTTTGAACTGTTTTATTTCATTCAAAAGTTTCTCGGGATCTGGACATGGTTGGCGCACTGGTCGCACCACCTCATAGCTTGATGTATCGTTTGAATTGCTTGATTGACGTTTCGGCGGTGTGTTCGATTTACTACGACTAACCACTTTTTCGATACCATTGGCCACCGATTCAGCATCGGGTTTTGCATTGTCTTGTGATGACGGTGTACTTGGTGGAGATTTTTGTTTTGGACTACGCTCCAATTCATTGTCCAAATGCTCGCTGCTTAGCGATAAACGGGCATTATTTTGGATTTCAAATCCTTGTCGAAGCTCTTCATTGGCCAAAATCTTTGGTGTTGGTTTTATACGACGTGATAAACGCTGTTGAGGCTGTGCCTAATGCGAAAAATTATTTAGAAAAAAAAAACATAAATAAAATCTTATTTTGAAACAGAATTCTTATAAATATTGCGAAAAAAGGCAAAAATAATGATACTTATTTCGACATATGTTGAATTATTCATATAAATTGAAGAATTTTAAAAAGCAATAATTCATAATAAGCATCAATGCCATAAAGACTTATTGCGACGCAAATATAAATATCGGACTCAATGCATGTGTGTCATTGTAAACACTAAACAATATGATCAATATGCAACATACCTCAGCTGCAACTTTATCCTTTTTCGGAATGGTATAAACGAATGGACTTTCATCACTTGTGAACCGTGGTGATTTCTTAACCGGTGAATTTCGCGTTGCAATAGTCATGCTTAATTTTAAATTGCCTTTTGCTTTGGTCGAACCAGGTTTGCGTCCACGTTTGCGAGCAACAACGTTCGTTCCATCGCTACCATTTGACAATTGATCATCGTGATTTGTATCGGTTGGAACGTCAATCATTTCAACGTCATCGTTCTTTTGGCTATTTTCCGGTTTCGTATCGATGCTCGTTTCGACATCGTCTTTTACATCAATGTCCATCACAACACTAGGCACCGATTCATCGTCAACAATGCATTTGTCATCTTTGATGTCGGTTGTGGTGTCATGCGTTTTTTTATCATCGAATGTACGTTTACGTGATCGTGTTGCATGCTCTTTATCAGCACTGCTAGATTTATGTTCATGGTTATCTGTTGTCTCTGCTTTGCTTCGATCATTATCTTGAATTTGAATGATTTGATCCTTTTGATCGCTGGGCGTAGATGTATGCGTTCGTTCGCTGCGTCGTAATTTCGGTGGTGTTGGTTGTGTACTGTTCAGACCATCGTCTACTTCGTTTGCAATTGAATTTCCACGTTCACTTCGTGTCTTTGGTAATGATTCATTTGATTCGTCGGCAGCACTCTTCGATTGAGCTTCAATGCTACTTTCTCTGTCAACTTTTTTGGCTCGACCCCGTTGTCGTGTCATTATATTATTTCGATTGGCCACAGTATCGGTGGTATTGGATGCATTTGATTTTTCATCATCTTTTCCTCGCGGTGACACCGATCGATTTTCACTTGTCGATCCGGCCGACGATTGTCGCTTTGGTCGTAAACCGCCTTTACGATTTTTATCTGTATTCACTGTACTTAAATCTTCACATGAATCGTCAGCAATTTGTTTTCGACGCAATGTACGTCTAAATGGTCGCTGTTGATCATCGTCTTTTTCCTTATCAATATTTATTTTTTCCATTTTATCGGTGTTCACTGTACTTTTGGTATCGTTACCACTTAAATTGTCAATTTCGCTTTTTTCATTCGGTACCGTTTCATCGATTGCATCGATTTCATGCGACGACTGTGTCACATCTGCTGCTGTTGTAACATCATCTGCATTAACAGTAACACTAGCGCTATCGTTCAATAATGGCGGATCGTCTGTCGACGATGACGACGATGTTGTTGTATTTGATGTTGATTTTTCACTTCGTTTTATATCTTTGCGTTTTTTTACGGCCGCATATTGATTATTATGTAAACCTCTCCATTTCAATGTTTTGTCTTCATTTAAATTGATCTGTAAATCGGCATTGGTTTCGTTGAATTTCGATGACATACTTGTCAGTAAAGTATCGATGAAATCGGTCATCGTTGAAGCGCACACACAATTGGTTCGTGTCGCTTAACTATTTCTATTTATTATTATTTTTTACTTTTTCTTATTTTGCTCTCTCACACACAAAATGAAAAACAACAACACCCGAACACATACAAGCCAAATTAAATTTTTTCTTTCGGTTGGTTCACAATTGATGGAAAAAAACAAAAGACACTTCTTTTTCGTCCGAACAGTGTACGAGAAAAAAAAGTTTTTCTTCACACTCGCTCACTGATATTCTTCTTGTTTTGACTTGATGCTTCTTTCATATTATTAGTTCTGCACACGAAACACGAAAAAAAAGGAATTTTACACAGCACAGAGAGTGAGAGAAGAAAAAAACACTAAAGTTGCAGCATGAATGTAAATGTATGTAAAATGTGTGTATTTTTTTCTATATATAAAAGAGCGACGACGACAACGAGAGCAGCACAATATTCCGAATCGTATCTATCATTGAGGTTGACGTTGCGCTTGTGTGCCTAGTAAGCGAGCGCTCACACAATATTTACCACTTTACAAATCCTCGATACGAAAAACTTTGTAGCACAACGATGAACGAAATGAACGAATGAACGAACGACGACAACGATGATGAAATAGAAAAAAAACACTTTTTTTAATTCGAGGTATGAAGTACAAAAGACTGAGCTGCTAGCCAGAGAGCCTCTCATTTATGCACACTGTACCGTTCACACAAATACACTTTTATCGGTACGCCATCATCGAACATTGGAAACACTACGTGCGCTTCTGTGAGAGGCGACGGCACACACAACACCGTAAAATACAAAACAGAATGCGAGAGAGAGAAAGAGCGACAGACACAGAGAGGCAACACACTGTAACACACTCTGTAGTATAACACACTCAATCGAGCCAATTTTTCAAACAAATTCTGGATGCAAACTTTTTTTTTTAATTTTCATTCGCTCTTTTGGTCAATTTTCAATTTTCACTTGGACGATTGCGATAAATGTATTAATTGGCAAAAACCAACAATCACTGTTGCAGTGACGAGCGATTTCAACAGACCGAATGCTGATCGATCATTTCACGTTGGTCGAATTGGATTTATTCTTTTTCGAGACTGACACACAAACTCGCAGGGAGAATGAGAGGGAGAGAGAGCAAGAGAGAATGTTGTTGTTTTTTCTCTCCGCCAAATGCACGACTTACCGAGAGACATACAGGGAACAAAAGTGTAGATTTATTTCGGCAGAAGCCGTGCTGTTGTTTTTGTCGTTGCTGTTGCTTTTAATCGAGAGATATGTGTGATGAAATGACCATGAAATTTATAATTTCATTTCTGCACATGTTCAAATTAACAATTAATTTCATTATATAAATATCAATTAAATATGCAGAAATTAAGAGGAAAATAAAATTAATTGCGAACATGAATGCGGGAATGACATTTAAAATCACTTGATGTCAGGCGAATCGACATATGTATTTTTCGATGGAAGTTCATCATCTGTCTATTTTTTTTTTAAAAATGTTTCGTGGAATTTTTGCTGACCCTTTTCCAAAACAATCACAAAAAAGATAAGCATTTTACTTTGCACAAAATGCAATATTTCTTTTTTTTCATTCATTTCACGAAGTGTAGAGATTACATTTTGATTCTGAGCAACAGATGGCATTTCGAATTGTGTCATCTATGTGTGTATTGCTGTGTAGAGAATTCATTTTCTCTCTCT
Source organism: Contarinia nasturtii (assembly GCF_009176525.2). NCBI lineage: Eukaryota > Metazoa > Arthropoda > Insecta > Diptera > Cecidomyiidae > Contarinia > Contarinia nasturtii. The sequence goes on along the minus strand of NW_022200123.1, from coordinate 2,381,393 downwards.
CATCCAGCGAGAAACATATACATACGCACACGTAGAGAAAGAGAGAGCATTGTCCGTCTCAGTGTAACTGTAAATGAATAGACGCATGAACCATTTATGTTATCACTTCTTGCCATGTAGATCGATCGGTGATGTTGACTACCATTTGCAAAAATACACTAAATATGTTTCCGAATGGTTTTTTTAATTAAATGAATTTTTTTGAAAATAAAAAAAATGTTGCAATGTTTTTCCAATAGGCTGAAAATCAAAAGATTTAATTTGTTTAATTTTCCATTGCTTACTACGTTCGTTGAAGGAAATGCCAATACTACATGAAAATGATAAGGGTCAGTCGACAGCAATTTTTGTTATCTCTTGCCATTCGAAATGAGTCGGAAATTTGAAAAAAAAAACTTGTGAAAATAATTTTTTTTTTCTAAAATACATACAATGTCATATCGTGTTAGAATGACACCCATTTAATATTTAAATGGTAAGCACTACTGTTAATTTCTTGTTATCATTTCTTTTACGTCGATTTAAAAAATCACGTTCATACGATTTGATCAGCACATCAGTACAAGCAGCAGTAGCAGCAATATCAAATGACCGAAAATACATAGATTTACAATTGACGGAGCGCAATAGAAGAACAATATACGCATTCATTCGGTTGATTGTTTTCGTTCTCTTTTGCCTGCTGCGAGTTATCGTGTTTGTGGAATTCATCGTGTTCCCTGTTTTGTGCATGCGTTTATATTCATTCCATGGCACGGCTCATGCTCTCTTTCTATCTGTCTCTTTCGCTCTCTCTCTCTTTGGTTTTCATCTTTCTAAGTTCATCTCGTGATCTCGTCGCAGATCGTTGCTCTTATTTCTCGCATCTGAAAATACACACACAAACATTCTCTCTCTGTCCCTTTCTTGTTCTCTCGCTATTATCAAAAATTTCTGCATTTCTCTGTGAGAGACCAGCCCGAACCATTGCAAAGATACATACACACATGTATAAAATTCTCTGGTTTCACATACGCACGCACCCATACATATGCGTCAGCGCTTCGGACGATATTCGTATTCGACGGCTGGTCTCATTCTCCCTTTCGGTTTGTTTGGCCCGTTGTGCTGTGTGCTGAAATATTTATGTTGCTAGTTCAGTGTTTAGTTTTCAGTTGACTGTTGCGGTAACTGCATGCACATCGATTCGTTGTTTCCATTCTGCGACCGACGACCGAACGAATTTGTAAAGTGGTGCGCGTGTGTAATAAAATCCAAAAACCTTATATTTATTTGGCTGACATTTCGCGCTCCTCAGTCGAGTATTCGAGTTGTTTGTGCTCTGTTTCACCAAAGGAATAGGATATATTATCACATCGAGGCGGAAAAAAATCGATAATCTTCTCACAACCAAGCAATAAAAAGCCTATTCAGTGTCGAAGTAATAAGGGAAAGTATTTACGACGTAAAAAATCACAAAAACATTGTTTTGATAGAGAAAAGAACAACAAAAAAGAAATACGCACGGAAAACTAAAGAATCAACGTCCGTTTTTTCATGCCAAGAGATAACAATCCAAGTAATAAAAGTGTATTTGTTTTGACCACATGTGAATGTGTTTGTGTAGTGACATAGAGTGAGAGTTTTTGCCAATAAATCGAAAGCAAAAAAAGTAAGAAAGAAAGTGCATGCGAGATAGTGAAAACTGCGTTTCAATCATAAAGTGTCACATCGATTACTGATTTGCATTTACATAAGCGTGACGGTGTGTTTATTTGATTTATTTTGTCATTTTCGCCCAGATCGTGTTTTTGCAAATTGAAATTTGTGAATTGTGCAATTGTTTGGTGCCATGCGGGACCTGGCTAACAAAATGGCTGAGTTAAAGTTTGAAGCTCCATTGGCCAAATTTGAAGAGACTGACGAATGGGGTCCAGTTGACTACCAATCATCGAATGCAACACTCAAAGCGGCCATCACCGATGCGCTCAATCTGAATCTTAAAGAGAATGACAATCTATATTTGTTGGAAGAGGCAATCAAAGGCAGTTGCAACAACACCAACAAGGATAGTAATAAAAATGATGAAAAACAAACGTTGACCGATTTAAAATCGGATTCGTTGAATTGCAACAACAATTTGAAAGATACAATGGACAATTTTGCCGAAGCGTTCACCGGAAGTTTGGAGGATCTAGTGAATACATTTGATGAGAAAATCACCAAATGCTTTGGCAACTATGAACAATCGCTTGAGGAATTGGCACCCGTGCAAGTGCGGAGTGTCGAAGATGTTATGAACGAATCACAGTAAGTTTCAATTTGATTTCATTACATTTCACTTGAACTTTAGATCGATTATCGTGTGAATCATTAAGCGACAGAAATTAAGTCGTTTCGCCATTTTGATGCATAATTCCTTAGCTCATCATGCGTCGTAAACAAATAAATCATAATAACTGATTATTGGACTTTATTAAAGTCGCCAAAAGATGACATCATCAAAATAGCGGCAATTTTACACCACTTTGCGTTGCACATTCCATTGAACTCGCCGATAAAGTAAAACATCAACAACCAATTAAATCGCGCGCTATAAAAAAGAAACTCATTTTAGTTCTAGTTTTGTATGATTTGACCGAGAAACACGAGCAAGTGCTATATAATTACATAGTCTAGCGGACTCATTGGATGCTATCAAACAATTTCGTACGAGAATTGAATCGTGAATAAAAACATTAATTGTACAATTCACATATATCGTACACCAATGCAATCGTGTGTGTGTGTTTCTCTTCTTTTTTTTGTTCGATTTATTCATCGCTTTCAGTTTTATTTTTTGTTTTATTTTCACGCTTACGTAATTTGTTTTCGATTTTTGATTTGAAAATGTGGCCTTTGAATTAATGGCTAACGATGGCAACAGCAACAACAAAAAAACAAATAAAATGTGCGAAAACAAATGCGTGAATTCTACAAACTACAATCTTCAAATATTTTAGTGGTTACATTTATATTTGCTTATTTATAGACGAATAATTCATGTGCTGTATTTCATGGATTTATGGCAAAAATTGGCAGCGCGTTTCTAGTATTAGCGAGCTCTCGGGGTTCAAAAATTGGTGCAAAAATTCACACGAAAATAAATCAAATCTTGAGGATATAAATGTTTGCGAATAACAAGCGTAAAACAAATCGAAAGCAATAGACACAACTATTTCAAAAAGAAACCTTCAAACAAACATTTATAATGACGGGAAAATTTATGACGCGATGTTTCGTATGGGATTTTCTTTTTGTCTTTTCGAAAAAGAAAAAAATTCATTGTGCGAAGAAGAAAAAAAATGCCACAGGAGGATATGGGATTATAGAAGTGAAGCAAGGAATTCAATGAAAACTGAAACACACTATATATTTCTAATTTATTTGCCGCAGTCATATCCTTCGTGTTTTGAACATTCCATGCTCTGATATTTATATATGCGAAGTGGGAATATAAACAGGCAAAGAGGAAAAAAAGTCGAGAAATACGCGAAGCAAAATCCCTTGATTAAATGCAACTGCAGTGTGCTCGCATTTCAAATGGTTCGTTTGATTCTTTCTACTGCATTCTTTTTTTCGCTCTCTCTTCGTTTTCATGTTGGCCATATAGTTTGGTGAACTGCAATGTTCTACATTTCACCTTCAGTGAGTGAATGGAGTCGCATATTGTTCACGTTACCTTCCTTCCGTTCTCTATTGCTGTACAGAGAGCGAGTGAGAGAGACAGAGCGTATGAACGTGTAATTGTCGACTGGTGCCAGTGTACCATCGTTTTTATTCTGCTTAGTCTTTATCTATTTTATAGTCTTTCTACGAGCGTTTTTGTTTTGTTTTTACGTATACGGCAAGCTGTTGACTTCAGTTTGATGTCGACAATGAGCTTCGGTTCCAACTATTTATTTACGCAGAATTGTAAAAATTTAATAAAGAGCATGCGCAAGGATAACCATATAATACGGCCACATTTAATGTATTATCAACGTATATACACACGTTCCTCGCCCATCTTTTCATCGTTTCTATTTCTCATTTTGATATCTATTTATCGATGGATTTGTTTTCTTTTTTCGAAACGAATAGGATTTATTGAAAAGATTCAATGAAATGACAAGATGAAAAATTGCCCATTGTTAGATCATGAGACAGGTTCACGCTATGATAGTATCTATTTTATTTTGATCCCCCATCACAATTCCATTGTAGAAATTGTCGAAAATCTCTCATTTCTCAAGGTCTATTTTCGATTATCTTGATTTTGCGTTCTTATATTACCGGCACACTTTGTGCGAATACCAAATGGGAATTTAAATGTCGGCAATTGAAAACCAACATGAAACTCAAGTGAAAATGTATATTATTCATTGAGTGCTGCAATAGCAACCCCACATGCATGCTCCCTTCCCGAAAACACGAAAACTTTATGCATAAATGCGACGCGATGACTCATCAGCCATCGTATTTTTCTGCTATATGTATTTTAAATATAGACAAATCCCATAGCGTCGACGATACTTTGACGCTACCGCCGTCGACGTCGTCGTCATCGTCGAATGGATTTCTTTTTTGGTGTATTGTTGCCAAAGGGATGCGATTATTTTATTTGCATTTGCTGCTACATATGGATGACGTCTACAGCCTATTCGACGACTTTCAGGCATTAAAGTTTATGAATTCATTTTTGTTATGCTTATCCATTTTGCTGTGCTTATATTTCCGATCGAAACATTCGTCATATGTTAATACTACTGCTGCTGTAATGTAATTGTGCTGTTCGTTTCTTTGTTTAATGTTAGAAAGACATGCAACATTCTTGCCGACTCGTTTCAATTTTATTATGAATTTTCCCTTTTGTCAACCAAACGAATGAACGAAACACATTGAGACACTCGTAAGACATTTATCGCTTTTGTCGTCCGATTTCGACTTGAATAGGCTCCCTTCAGTTCTTTTGTACGTGTGTGTGTGTGTGTTTGAATACACATCAAAAGAATTAAATTCAATTTGAAATGCTCAGTTGGCATCATAAAAAGAAAGCCAGCTTATGTTCGGAAAAATGTGTGACTGTTTTTCAGAAAATTTGCTTTTGTTGAGCCAGAGAATAAGAAATAGTATTCAACAGACGCCAACTAAGCGTTCATAATAAAACTTTTTCAAATAGTACTGCTAATTGTGGCACATGATTCGCATTTCGAAAAAAAAAATGAAAAGAAAATAGAGAAAACGGAAATAGCAACAGAACTCTCTCACCTTGAAACTGCATAGAAATCGTTTCGTTCACATCATGATGCGGGCAAAGTTAAAAATAAAAGGATCTACAGAACGATAGACCGGACTATTGAATATAATATGGCGAATTGACTAATATAAATACTGCGTTTGGTGTGACACAGGCGACAAATATTGCGAAATGAAATGAAACCCGGAATTCGATGCAGTTTATTATATAAAAATGAAAAAGCAACAAAAATTACCGTGGCACTTTATTTTTCGTCGAAATAAAAACGGACAGAATGACGGATTTCTCGCTCATTTCGTGAGTGTGACTTTTTGGATGCTTATTTCGTACATGTATAAGACTCTTGGGGCATTAACTTTATTTATTTATTTTTTATTTCGAAAATGTTTGTTTTGATAACGCCCATAAATAAGCATTCCATCCGAAATTCAGTCACATTCGATATATATGATGCAGCATGGAAATGTTACAAAAATACAGTGAAAAATGAGGCAAGACCGTTCGCAATCATATGACTTGAATATCTTGTGTTTGTATTTTTTTCTTTAAAATGACAGACCGGCTGCTACTTATCAAATGCACACGGATGGTGCAAAATGAAAACGTCAAATTGCTTAATGGATTTCAGTTGAATTATTTAGATTCTCGCATTCTCCGTGATATTATCACGAAAATTATTTTTAATCTAATTTTTCGCTTTCGTCTTGTCGTAGAGTGACATGCACGTTCACATTTTTATATCATTTTCAATCATTTCGAATAAATCTTTCTGGTGTCGTGTGTCATTTCATACGAATGAGAAAAAACAGCACACACCAAATAAAGAGAACAACAAAATGAAACAGATGAAGAGTTCATTAATCGTTGTCTTCTAGCTCCGACGCACTTGACGTCGTTTAGAGAGTATAAAAATCACTTGAAGTCGCAAAGTCCATTGTGGCGTCGTGTCTTTTTTAATAAATCATAAAAAAATATATAATATATGTGCTCTGGTTTGTGTCTCTCTTGAGATTATCACAAATCATCGTCGAATGAATTAATTAAACTAAACCACTTCCTGCGTATAACATTGCTTGTTTTTCAGCGATGATATAATGTAATCAATCCAGTGGATGTTTTTTGTTTAAAAATCCTCCCAACAGCGACTATTTGTCATTCGATATATCAACACATTTGATGATTTCATTTATTTATTGCGGACCATCACCTTCGGTAAATAGATACGCTAATCTCAATCTGTTCACAGTTCAATTTCCATGTGAACGCACTTGTTAGTCGGGACTGCAATTGCTTTAACGCCCACACTTCTGAGAAATTGTTTGTTTACATTTCGCTTCAATCATAACAATTGATGGTTTTCAATAGCAAACTAATAAAATCACTGAACCATGTTGAACACAAAATATACAAAAGCAATTTAAATAAAGAACATGACCCAACGACGACCCTTTTTTACACTTTACTGATTTTTGGATCGAACAATTATGGTATTTGTTCGCACACATATATTATGGCATTGACAAATATTTGCCAATCGTATGGAATGTTTGCATCGAAATAACTCTGGTCTGTTATGTAATTTAATAAAAAAATACGCTGCGCGCATTGAACTAATTTACTTATCTGGAGTTTTTTTTTCGAGGCTCTTTCGAGACCAAACTATTTCTATCAAAATAGTTTTTGTTTCCTTCCTATTCCACTTGTTTTTTTTTTCTATTCTTTTCTGCTTCAAAAACTCTCGCTCTTTAAATTGAACATTATGAACCACTTAGCAAAGTTTTTGTTTTTGTGTCTGCCGCACAACGACGGCAAAACATATTAATCAAAAAAGTTTAAATGATTTGAAATCAGGTCGTTTTGATAATAATGACAAGAACATTAACAACCAATGAGTATGAAGCGTGCACATTCGAGTGAATTTTTGTTCATACATTGCAACAACACCAAATACAAAACCATGGAATTTATAAATAAATTAAATCGCTGTTGGCTTTGATGTCAATCGCTTTGGAAGTGCATTCACAGTACAATCGACAGAGTTTCTAATTATAGAATGTTGTAATCGGCTTTTGGTTCAATGATTGACTATCGTTTAACTAAATTTCCTTTTTTAGTTTTGAACATGCCTTCGAAAAAAGGCAATAAATGTACGAAGCAAAACAGGTGCCAACTATACTGAACCTAATACAGAAAAGATTGAAGAAAAAAAAATCCAACATCGCTGAAAATGTTCCATAAAAATGAATCATTTTTTCATACATGAATTATTTGTATGCATTAAAAAGTGAGCTTGTTAGTGAATTTGCGATTAAATTTACCGTAAATGTTTTTTGTTCGGTGGCTTTTCTAAAAGAGTTGTGGTGAAAAATAGACCAATAGAAAACAATGCAGTGAGAGGAGAAAAAAATAAACGGAAACCTGCGCCAATTCTGCAGATATAAACGATCTGTTTGTTTATCTAAATGCAAAAAAAAGAACAAACACACATAAATCATCGAGCTACTTAACGATCGACCAAAATGTGTACATTTTTTTTCCTTTTCGATTAAAATGAGGAACAAACGCATAAATAAAATGGCACAGCCGACACACAACTATTTTCTGACATGATCGCCGTTGCATTGCGGCTTGCATTCTTTTTTCAACTTTCAATTGGAAATCATTAGAGATATTTTTAGAAACAGAACCGAGAGTGCGACGACTGTTCAATGTCGTTGAACAGATGAACATTGTTTTCATTTTCTCGTGAGAGATGCATCAAAAGTCCTGGCTTATTTTAATTATCTCTATTTTCTTCTTCTCACTGGGAGTTGTTTTGACATCAAAATCGGCGTGAGCGTTGCACGGAGCGGCCAAAATGAATAGAACTCAGATCGGTTGCACTTTGAAAACAAACACAACACTGTGTATATGTACAAAAGGTACTTGTTTTGCAAATAAAGCGAATTGCGGTGCAAACACTGAATCGGACGCTTCGTTTAATTGACGCAAACTTTGGCAAACAACATAAAGTGTTTTTTCTTTCTTCAAAAGCCAACAAACAACGACTCTTCATTTATACAATGTGGTGCTCGCGCGTTGCGGTTGCTTTTTAAAACCCGCACATTAAACACATTTTTCATGCGATTCGCTTATTTGCACCTTCCTTTGGCTCTTTTTTTTTAATTATTATGTACTTTTCAGCCATTTATCTGTCAATTATTTCATACATATTTATTGAGCGCAAAAAATACAGCTCAATTCTTATTACTTTTGTGAATTGATTGAATGGAAAAATAAAATGTTTAACACATTTTACCGGCCGTGCTCGGCTCATGATGGTGAAATGAGACGTGAAATATTGCGAATGAGAACAATGAACGCAATTTATAAATTTAATACGCCAGCGCATTATGTTTGTTGCATGTCAAAAATTTCACATTCATTGCTCACTGCAATATCTTTTCCACAATTTTATTCTTCCATAGACTTCCATGTTTTTTCTCACAGAGTCTAGTCTTCAACGGCTTTTTGGTGAAAATATTTATTACAGTTTTGCCTGAAGTTTGAAAAACAATTATAAAATCATCAAAACGAATGTCAGATTGAAAAGAAAACGAAACATTGATCGATGAATTACTCTCGCCAGCACGTGAACATGCATTTTTCGAATGTCAAAACGATACACGTTTCAATGCATCCACACTCAAGTCGCTGAAAAAGTTTCTAATGTCAATGTTTCGATGTGTAATTGTTTTGATTTTCATAAGTAATTTGCATCGCATGAACATGACATATTTTCAAACTTGTACTACCGTCTTCTTTTCAATTTAAATCACGAACAATGAATTTTTCAAATTCCATTCAATGTGAATTGCCGCTTGAAAAATTTACCAACATGAATAGTGATGATATTATGTACGATGACAATTGAAATCGTCTTTTTTATTTCAGAAACAAACCACATTTGTGCCATTCTCACAAACGAATTGGTTTTGTTTGTTTATTATTGTAACCAAAGATACTGTTTCACATTCCACGCGGTTAAAATTTTAATTTAACTCGCTGATATTTTGTTTTTCACTCTGCTTGTTTGTGTGCTTGTGGTCTGGTTGCTTCAAATCTCCAATAACAAAGTGAAAGATGATCTTCATATGAAAAGAGTTCACCTGCATGTTTCGCCCGTATCTCGACGAAGCAAGTCGATTTTTATGTCTTCCGAGTTGAAGGAGAGAAAAAAAACATACCCGTTTGTGCTTCAAAGTCAAAGTGTGCAGCATATGTTTTCTTTTTCTACCTGCTCATGCAATGTGGAAAGAAATGTTGGGATGCATTTAAAATCGATACTCTTTCTCAACGAAGCGTATGAAAACAACGAAAATGTAACAAATCTCCGACAAAGTCTTACGTGAACAACGAATGATTTGTATGTCTCCGGGCGTATGCAGTATAGTTTTTGTGGCTGCATTGAACATGTTGTGTTAAACGGATAGCAATTAAATGAACCTTTATGCACCTCATGGATATTGAATAAACGGCAGTTTAGTGACTTAAACTGGTGACTGCTGTGAAATTATTGCCGTTGAGTCTTTTGAATTACCTATTTATCTAATGAAATTTGTCTGCAACACTGCGGGATTCGAATCAAAATCGGTTCATCTATTTACTTGAAAATGCTGAACGAAAAAAAATCAAGCCGAAAAACTAAAAATAACAAATCGGCAAGTTCAGTTATTTTAGATAAGAATAGATGCTAATGGATGAAGTTCGTTTCGAAAATGTTTCCCCCCATCATATAAGTAAATACACACATGTGTTATACAGATTGCCTCATGAATGTACATTTGCCTCTGAATGCGATAGATAAATGTGTAAAAAACAAATAATCGCATCTATTTCATGTTAAAAGATGTGTGAAAGTGCTAAAAACAATTCGATGCGTTTACATAAAACATTTCAGTTTTAAAACGAAGAAAAAGCAGACATTCAGTTATTGAGTATCTGTAATCGATGAGTGAAAAAGAGAATTGATGGAATTTATGTGGAAAAACAGGCGCGCCACTCGATAACTCAATTACCAGTGCATAAATAAAACATTTAATTTATGTAAATAATTATACTGTATCAAATGTAACAACGACCCACGCAACTTAGTTTGCATTTGCTGCGCATTTTGGAAATTGAGTACAATCTTGTTAAACCAACGAAAAAAAAAGAAAACCATGCCAAATGACGCGGTCATAAAATTGAATCAATTTCAATCGATCGATGGAGAAGAAGAAGAAGAAGAAGAAGAAGAAAAAAAGCAATATGCAAACTGCACTGTATGGGTTGCAATGTCATATACATCATTATGGTGCCAAACCGAATAAACGTGTGAGAGTACCAAATGACATGGAAATCGGCACAGCGACACAGTTTCACAGGCTTCACATTTGCAACTGTCTTTTTGATATCGATTTTAGTGTTGACTCCAACTCATGAAATGAAATCTGGTGTATATCGCTTGAAAATGGAACAGTGCGAACAATCGAACATATATTGTAAATAAGTTTTGTCGCCGATTGCATCAGTCTCTTCAACGATATTAACCTTAACTCATTTATTTTAAGTTTACCTCCTATTTCCTGTCCATTTTTCTAAACCCGTTTTCTTTTTCTTCGACAATCGTTCGATGTGGAATTGCTGCGCACATCGAATTCACAATCGGTTTCGCTGATATTACATGTATGAATCTCACATGCGTCATCATCAAATTCAATCTTTTCGTCTGCATTCCGTGCGCGAATGCAATGTGAATCTGTGGTTGCCTCTTCTTTTTTTCGGCATGTGTTTGATGTTTCATACATTTACCCTGAAGCTCGAGTAGGCCGAGTATTGTTGTTTATCGCTTTTGCCATATTTCTTTCGTTGCTTGCCATTTATGTATATGCTTTTTTTATAGATTTATCATTTCAAGAAAGTTTCTCTCCGTCGATGATGATACAAGCGCATCATGCACATTGGCTTTGAAAACGATGCAACTGAAGAAGAGCGATGCGCACATTTTATTTAACAAGATGAAGCAACAACAATACTTCTGCATAAATTTTGCCAAGTTTGTCTCAACGCGCAGCTGAAAGCCTATTACCTTATACGTGAAACAGATTCTTGGACACATCGCTTCATTTTTTTTGCTGTTAAATTATTATCTTGTGTGATGCACCGTGCCTTTTTTTTGCTTTACAGTAATATTTTGAAAATGAAATTCGAGAGATGCCACACTATAAGATCATAATTGTATTGAATATTTGTGCTCTCTTTTTATGGTCAATAAATTGTTCTGCGTCCTCCTTCATAAATGCTGAGCTAAATGTATTTTTAAACTGACTATTTCATCATCATCTTTACGAATATTCATTTACAATTCGCGTTTCATTTAAATCATTCACATCGTTCGAGTCGATTAAGTTTTTTAAAAGGCCTCTTGCCCGCTTGTCATCATTTCTTTTTGTTGTCGACCACGGGCATTAAGTTTCCGTTGAAACGAAGGAAAAAAGAAGAAAGACAAATGAAATGCAAACCAAATGTGCAATCGAAGCAACGAAACCGCACGTTTCATAACCATATGCATTTGTCCGAATAAGATATTCAATAGAATCGAAACTATTTTTGGTAAAGCAACACCGATAAAATATGAAACCAATTAAGGCATTGTTCGCATTATTATGGAAGCGGTCAAATGAAAATGTCGAAATTTCGAAATGTTGCCGTTTATACTCGGTTATATCAATTTAATCGTGGCTTGTGTAACACAATACACAGTATGATGGTATGACGTGATGAGTGCGCAGAACGTTTTTTTTGTCTCTAATTCTGCTTGGTACGCATTATGTATATTGTACGCATTGACCATTGTCATCCATTTGGCTAATTAATTCAGCATGAATTTTGGATCGAAGCAATGATTGAATTGGAAATTCACCAGCAATTATTTTTCTTTGGCTAATAATTAGATCATGGAGCGTCCACTTTCTGTGTGTTTGCATTTTCGAATAAAAACCAAAAATAGTTACAGCATTGCAGTGACTCATCCACATTTTGAATGTTAATTAAACATGAAATTATATTTGGTGTATTGACGCGGTGATCTCAATCTCGCCTCTCATAGAAGGTGATGGCGTTGAAATGCGCAACATTTTTCTTTCGCGCTCTTTCTTTCGCGCTCTCAACGGATGCGTCACAATAAAAATATATGCGTATACTCAATGGGTGATTTATATAGTTCTGACTCACACTTCGGTCAGTGATTTATTTAAAAAAAAGAGCAAATTGTTTTGATTTTTTTCCTCTTTAAATGATGAATATCGAATTGTTCAACGCTTTATAACGTGTTCAATGATTCTAAGTATATAGTTTATTAGTCATTAGCATGTTCGATGCGGTTCTGTTGAAACGCCTCAACACAAACCGAATGTGTGAAAATTGTGCTCGAACGCGGCCTCCATTCATTGACATAATGGATACGAAAGAGCGAAATTAGAATCGCATGCTGACAATCTTGAAAGCTAAGCATCCACAATTCCGCCTTGATCTCTTATTACGAGATCATTAACATGCATCTGTCGGCCGATTTGCAAAGTCAACAATTGGATAATAAAAAAGGAAGCCCATTTCAAGTAAAAAGGAGCCCATGCAATGCATAATTAAATTCAAGCAATGTTTTTATATGGCGTTTCCTAAAGTGTCGCTGTTATTTACTCTCCCGACACCGTCTATCACACACACAAATAAAACACTTATCAACATCAGTTCTAAACAAAGAATACACTGCATTGATCCACTGATGTCTGTTGCTCGACTCGTTTAACGAGCCATAGTCATACAAAGATAACGTTTCATCATTATTCACCGCACAATATTCTTTGGCACGCATTTTTTTATACTCGTCCAATTATGACAGTAATAACCAGTCGCGTAATTAGCTGGAACTGTAATGCAAGCAGAGAACTACTCCGCTGGGCCAACTGTGCTGGGTATTCAAAGTACATACATTCAAGGTCAATACGCCTTTTTTCCTCATAAACATGTAATTTTTTTTTGTTTTCTATTCTTATTTTGGCATACGACCATATAACTATGGCTTTTTCCTATATTTACACAAATCATTTAACATTTGGTTAATAAAATTGGCATTTTCAGTTTGGTGAAAGCAAAGATTTGTTTTTTTTTTTAATTTACCATTAATAAAACATTCATTTTCAATTGTTGGCATTCACTTAACAACAGCCACTGCCCAGTGACTCATTTATAGCTCTGTAGATGTAATTGAAGGTTTGCTCCAATGGCTACATAATTTTTGTTGTTGATTGTACTCTTTTCTTTTTGTATTTCGACAACGATTTTAATTGGCTTCCTGAAACTTATTCAATGAATCTAACACACGCAGAGATAGCATGACATGGCAACACATACATTTCTATTGCATGCATCATGAACCATTTCTATGTATGTGGTTCGATTTTAATATTTCTTTATGTTAGCGGTGTAAGTGCGCGCGTATCATGGCCATTTCATGTTCGGTAACATTCAGTGACCGGCGACCAAAGTTAAATTATGAGGTGCGCGTTGGAAATACTCATTTCTATTGTTCAAGATATTGAGCTGCTCGATGCTTAACCCGAGCATTTTGGAAAATCGCTTTTTTTGAAATTTCTTCAAAAAATAAAATGTTGAAAATCCATTTATATAGTAATTGAACTATATTGAACCCTCATCTGAAAACCTTGAGCCCGTCAAAGATTCCATTTTTCGAAAGAAGAAAATTTCAACCATGACTCCAACATATTTTCCGCTGTGTTATTAAAATTTGAAAGTTTAACTATTTATTGGAATTTTAATATATCGAAAACTAAATCATAAATATAGAAAAATGTAAATATTTACTGATAATTTGATTGAAAGATTAAAATGATTTACATGACTAAATTATGAATTTTGCATGTTATTATGTTTATTTCATAATGTCACTTTTTTTAGTGTGATATTCGTATTTGTTGTTCAATTAAAACATTTTCAGTAAAAATATTTGGAAGAAACAATTTCATTTATTTATGGTTTCAGTGAAGCTAATTTAATTCTTGTTGAATTAGCTTGAAAAGAATAAAGAATGTTTCTCTCGTTAAAAGTCAAGAACATTTAGAAGCATTTGAAAAACATTTCATTTACATAATTTGCCAAAATTAATATGTGATTATGCTTTTATAATAGTTTGCCAATGATGGTGTACAATATTTGTCCGAAGTGACTGAATTTTGTCTTACATATTGACCGCGACCCCTCAATTCAATATCGATGGTTTCATTTTGGAATGTTTTTAATTTTTCAATTTGACTTCGATACAACGATCTCTTGGTCGGTTCAACCTGTAAAGTAACATGCCATGAATTATATGGACTCAAAAAAAACCGTGGTCCTTCTTTAATTTTCCTATAAGTTTCATTGTCCTTTTCTGGTTTTCCGTTTGAGGATTTCTTCAAACTGTAATAAATAATAATATTTTCGTCAGTCGAGCAATAATAGATTTCGTTATTACATCTGTAATAGTTATTGCCGCCCATAGTCAAATTCAAAAAGTAATATTCCAATAAGGAATTGAATTCTCTTTGATTTGTTTCATTTGCTAATTTGAAGACGAGTTCGATTTCTTTAAATTTGACCGCATTTTTGTTTAATTTTTTCGTAATATCGGCGTTAAGTACAATTTCTTTTTCACTTAATAAATCAGCAATTTCATTTTCTATCTCTGCATGATTCCAAACGTAAAATAACGTCGTGAGACTAGAAGTTTCGCTGTATGAATCTGAGATAATGTTGCTTGACTCCTCGCTTACAGTTGCATCGTCCAATTGAAGTTTTTCGATCATTTTATTCACTTGAGTCCTTGCATTCTGTCTCAATAGATTCAAATTATCACTGGCTGGCAAATCGAATTGTGAAAAGAAGAGTTGAGCAAATGGAAATTTATGCTGTTTGAAGGCTCTCATCGCACAATCATGACGCTCCACAATGATATTGGTCAAAATCGAATCCTTCAAACGAATGACGGCATTACTTAATTCAGGATCATCAGTTATTTCATCATAGTCGTTTCTCGACACGAGTACCGTTATATAATCGGCGAATTTCTTGTGATCCGATATTGTTTCGCATCGATCATAAATATTCAGCACCAATACTATGGCTTCGGATAAACTATTTAAATGTCGATTTAATTCGGTTATTTCATCAAATCCAGCATACGTTTGTTGAAACAATCGATTCACGTCTTCCAGTGAATTTTTAACGTTCCATTTGCCTATGTCCAATTCGACTTGTGTTCCACCCTCCAAATCTGCGATTAAATTTTCTAACAGCAGTTTTGTTCTTTCCAACGTCGGAATCATAGCATCGTAGACTAGGCGCTCTTGCATTTCCAGTTGCTCCAATTTTTGTTCCAATGCTTTTCGGTTTTGAACGGCTATCGCCAATTGATCTTTATTATTTTTAATTTTATTGTATTCCGCTATTGAAGTGAAACCCAATTCAAGCAGTTGAATAGACTTACTTAAATTTTCAGAAAGTTTCGCGCTTGTACTTTCAAGACCCTTTTCTTTTTTTAACAGATCTTCGCATTCCTTTTGCCATTCGTATAATCGATCAGTGGCAACCGCATCGGATACGTCATTTTGTTTGATTGCATCATTTATTTTGTATTTTGTCTCATTTAGTTTTTGTTGAATGTTTAATAAGCTATTGGATGCATCAGCGTTGAAAAAATCATACAACAAACTTTGAATGTCGGTAATTTTGGTATCTAATAGTTTATATCGATTTGCATATTCCGCTCGTGCGTTTTTGATCAATGTGTCAATGGAATCTACTTCCTTAATGGCAAGGTTTTGGGTAACTGTTAAGCCCGTGGAAATCAGAGCACCGGCTATTGCTCCGACTCCGGTCAGAACCGAAACTGTCCCAACTATCAAATTGATGCCGAAGAAAAGTCTTTGCATTGAAAGATTTGCACGTAATTGCTTTTCAATTCGTCTTGCAGTCTCGATGTCCTGTTGCGTATTTTGTTGCTCTTGAATTATACTATCGATCAAATCAAGAATGGTTCCGTCAATTCTATTATAAATATTTTGGATTGCCGGATTGATTTCACTATTTATTAATGCCGATGCCATGTTGATTTTATCGTCCAGATTTTTTTGATATCTTTGTTGTTCAGTTGCAATGTTTAATTTTTGTTGTACAAGATCCGATTCTTCAATGTTATTCAGAATAACATTTAGATATATTTCTAAATTGACTATGGTTATTGCCTTTTCGTTTAAAGAATTAATTTTTGACATTATGGCAGTATATAAAAATCGGAAAACTTTTTTATCATTTTCAGTTTGGATTCCGCCCGTTGAGTTATATAACTCAACTCGATTTAACAATGATCGAAGGAAGGGTGTAAATGATATGAAATTCTTTAATTCGATAAACTGTTTTTCAATCGATTCAAACTCATTCAAAAACCCAATTAGGTTGTAAGACTGATGTACTTCAACCGAATCATCAATTTTTGATAAAAATTCACGCAATCTCATCTCATTCGGATTTTCTACTAGCTTCGCACGAGCGAAACTCTTAAAACTATTCACTGCGTAGAACGGCTTCTTTTGCATTGTGTCAATGATTGTTATATTAGTGTTCGGGGGATTGGATGTTCCTTCTTCACCACTACTTGCTGAAATTTCACCAGGTTCGCTGGATTCTAATGTAGTTCTATAATAAACAGTATTGACTATATTACCCCATCGGTTATAATATTCATGGTTTATGATACATGTATCACCATCCCTGCCGCCGGGTCCACCCAAACCAGGATGGCCCGGAAGACTCACTAAAGAAGACGAAAAATGAAAAGTTCGTGAACATTATTGCTTCACACATTGAAAAATTAACATATAACGAAATATTTATTATGTACCTGCCATTCCACGATCGTGTATGTTAAAGTTTTGTTCCCGATTTAAAAAAATTAATTTTAAAATGCCATTGCTGGGATTTATGCCGCCGTCGCCACCACTGGCTCCTTTTAAGCCACTTGTACCTGGTAATCCCCAAACCTTGTATTGGTGGAATGTTGAATGTGAATGTTTCCAAGATTTTTTGAAAATGTATTTGAAACCAAGCCTTGTCCATTGTGCTTGAAGAGCACTATTAGTAATACGTGAGGGATAAGGTGGATCTTCTCCTTTTTCTCCACTCTTTCCTAAACAAGCAAAAATGGAAAAACTCAATGAACTGTTCTAAAAATAAAATAAAATGTTTTGATATAGAAATATTTTACCATCACCACCGTCTTGTCCTTGCGCACCATGTCCACTTGTTGTATCAATTGATAATAAATGATCGTTTTCGCATTCATTTAATATTGCTATGAGATTGCCACCAGATCCGCCTGTTTCTCCAGTTGTTCCATTCATACCCACCTCTGTTGAACATTTTCAAAAATTATAATTTTGAATATATAATGTAAATCATTCATAAAACTTACGAGCTTTTTGTTCATTTTTGTCACCATCTTCACCAGCTAAGTTCAGTGTTTGTGCAGATGGAATGTTCCAAACTGGTGCAATTATGGAAAGTTGAACAACTTTTCCGACTTTATCAATATCTTGGTCGATGAATAGTTGATTTATTGCAAATATTTCAATGTATGTCGCATCTTCCCAACATGGACTATTCAAAATGTCACTCATTCTCAATTTATATCCCGTTACAGTCATTTCTTTTGATTGACATTTTATATCTGGGTTTCCCACCAAGTGAATTTGTA
This sequence comes from Contarinia nasturtii, assembly GCF_009176525.2. NCBI lineage: Eukaryota > Metazoa > Arthropoda > Insecta > Diptera > Cecidomyiidae > Contarinia > Contarinia nasturtii. The sequence goes on along the minus strand of NW_022200123.1, from coordinate 2,363,307 downwards.
ACACATTTTTCAATGCCTTCAGTTCAAAGTGATTTACTACAGCGTTTTCAAATTCTCTGTAGAGATGAGATTCATGAATGCTATCTAAAAATTCTTTTAATTTTATATTTTCCACAAATCTCTCTTCGTCTTCCCTAATATTACAATTGTTCATTAGCTCTTGTGCATCTATTTCGTTAGATGATCTTGACAATATTGAATCCAAAGTTATTAAAAAATCGTACCAACTTCGAGATGTTGTTAAAAAGTCGACTTGCCCAACAAGATTTATTCCATATATTTGTGAAAAATCACTTTCGATCAATAATGTTTCCAATATATCGAAAAATTCATCGGACATAACATCGGTCGACATGATTTCTGGTATAGTAAGCACGCCATAATGTAATAGGTCTGTACGAATTTGTTGAACGAATGAACGTGGTCCAGGCGTAAATTGAATGCTTCTTATAATTGCGTACAACTCAATCAATTGATCGCGTATAACAGTTATATCCGAATTGTCTCTTTCCACTTTAATAACGAAATATTTTATTTGCCTGGCAATGTCATCCATTGCCGATTGAAGGTTTACGTGAACGATATCGTATTGCTGATACAAGATTAATTTCGAACGATCGGAAATTGTATGATCGAAATCTTCATCATTTTTCGGTATAAATTGAAGATTCTGATTAATAATTTGTTTTAGAAATTCTCTTTGTGTTTGGAATATTTCCATATCATTGATCAACCCAATATCTTCTACTTCACGCACAATACCTATTTTCCTATTTCCAATAGTATTATCTTTATTCAAAATAACATCGATAAATTCAATAATATTGTTATTTTGCTCAATAGTTGCAGCATTAGTGCTTGCATCATTTTCGCCAAGTTTTTGGGTTCTAATTGCTTCCAGGGCACTGATAATACGTAGAATGTATGTTTCATCAGGAATCAATTGTCCATTTCGTCTTTCATTTGGACTCCTATTCACGATTAGCATCATACCGTGTTGATAGTTCGTTATATTTTGTATCATTGTTGTCGCATGTAATGCCAAATCGGTAAATGCATTACGTTCACCACCAAACAGGGCAGTATAATTGATAATAAATACGAATTTTAGTGTATTTGCAGCATCGAGCAATCGTCTAATAAAGTACGATACAGATATATCATTGGCTATGCCTCTTGTATCATCGAATCCAGGACAGTCGAAGTATGTGTATTGGCCATCTGTCATCCTATCTGGCGCCACTGTTCTCGATTGCGTTATTGGACCGGTACTTACACGTCCATTTTTATCAATTATAATTAATTCGTAATATTCTCCTTCAATTGCTTCTAAAGTTTCATCACCTATTAAGAGACAGGAGACAAAACTTTTTCCCACACCCGTTATTCCAAGCACCAACACTTTATCTTCTTCAATACCCACGTCAAAATACACATCTTCCAATATATTTAAAATATCACTAGCTGTACCATCAGATTGAACTGATAGATTTGTGACATTTGTAGACCCATCGTCGATCGCGTTCGATGACACGAAATACGAAAGAAAGCAACAAGTGTACAGAATAAAATTGATTTCCATACTTTCAATCCAAAAAACGACTAAAATAAAAGCCAATTCGATTCTACTATATATATATACACAGAATCACATTTTGCGAATGAGATAATGATTTTATATGGTGATTGTGAAAATATATGGCCAAATTCGAATAAACAAAGTTTATAATCGTTCACGACATCATATATAATAATAATAAAGATATTCATTTTATGCCCTGTAAGCAACTCCGTTAAGGATTTATGAATATATCGTTGAAACGAAATTTTATGTCTTGGACTATGACCAGCGGCTTTTCAAAATAATCGAACCGAAATCAATTCATTCCCATCAAAGCTTGGATTCGCACTATTTTATTCTATTTGACAAAATTAAAATGTGCGACTTTTAAGGTAGGACGGACAAACAAATCTTTTGCTAATAAATCTTCAAATAAGATCATGTCATTAAATAAAAAAACTAAATGATCATGTCATTAGATAAGATTCTAGATGTTTTTAGTTGACTTACTCTTTATCTAATGTCACAAAAATTGTTTTTGGAGAATAAAATGGTTTTTCATATGCTTTTTCAGTGTTCACGTTTTGCATATGTGGGGTAATAAATGATTTTTAGAATCTAAATGTCACGACATATGAATACTCTGTTTGAATCGAGTACTTTCTGTTGTTTTTATATTTTATTACACGCGTGATCTATGTCTTTATGGTTCCTTTATGACAATATAATAATAATATCAAACATAAGGAAGAGTGTACTAAAAAAATAAGTATTCTGTTTATTTAACCAAAAGCAGGTTGTTGCCAAAAAGTTATGATGGTCTCTTAGGGGGTGGGAATTTTGAAAAACCCTTTGGGGGGTATGTTTGAGGTGAAAAATGAAAAATTTCAGTTGACTTCGATCGTACGTTGATGTCCGCCGAAGCCAATCTAGCTGGCGTGAGAGATATGGAATGAAGATATTGCATGGCAGCCGATCCCAATCCATACTAAAGAGTACACCGTGGCGAAAGAGTGAAAAATGCTCAAATTTATAATTCGCCATATATTTTAATTCAATAATACTGCAATTTACACCAATGTGTGAATAAATACAAATGCACGCCTAATATCAAGAGGCTACAAATCATGTACAAATTAGAATTATTGAAGTTTCTTTCGTCTTCCTGCGTAGGAAGCCTTTGAATTGTTTTTCTTTTGAAGACGTTTTTATATGATATTGCATTGAAAACATTCGCTTTTGTTGTCGTTCAGAAAACGAGATGTGTGTCTTCTTCCGTATTTATATTAACATTCATGTTGGTTACCAGCTGAGCCAAACAAGACTACAAGTAAATCTGAAACAACATAACTAGTAGCGATTATGATCATAAAAATATACAAACAATACAAAATAGAACGTGACAAAATATCTGTTCATTTTCTCTCATTGCCGCCTTAAACGTTCGACTCAAAAGTATTGAATTGAATATTATTCGAATGGAATTTTGGTGTTTGAAAAAATTCATGTCATAAATTCAGATTTAGAAAAAGCTAGAAGCAACTATTTAGAAAAAAATTCAATAGAGAACATGAAACGTGACTATTTGAATGCGTTTAACTGTATGGTGAGAAAGGTGAAAGAACTGCGTCGATATCACCTTTCCTTTTTCATTTGTGGAACAATAAGGAAGGAGAGAAAAAATGATGATAAGACTTTTACTTTAATGCTTGGCTATATTAAATGCTTTTGCATTGAACTTGTTTTTGTTAATTTACTCAATAAATTGGCTTTTGTTAAAGCTTATGATTATGATCTCGAAAATTGCTTCGCATCAATCAAATGGCATTCCGTGCAAAATTACATGTTGCGAAATAATTTGCGTCTCATTTCTCTCTCTACCTCTGTTTGGAAATCAGTTGAATTGATCACGGCCAAATCGAAGATCACATCAACAAACGAATAGGTACAATGAGAGAAACACAAAAAGATGTAATTTCATTGCATTTCGTTATCGAATAAATTGATCATTGAAACATAACCATTTTGGAGTTAAAGTGTGTCGACAAATGAACTGGAGTATCTTTCACCGCACGAAATTCGAAAAAAGTGCTCTGTCAGTGTTTGCAACCATGCAAAATTGCCATCCAAAGATGTTGTTGTACACCGTTTAACGGTTTTTAATGAAGTACAACGAATGCAACGTACTCGATTTATATTACAACAATTGTGCACTGTTTCTCTTCTCTCTGTGAGCTCTACATTTTGCATAATACAGTTTCACTTGAGTCCATGTACATGTGGCACACAAACACGGAACATGTGGCTGCACATTATTCAGATAACATGTGTTTTTTTGTGGCTAGCACATAGTAATGTCAATTTTATTTAAATTTCACGAATTCGTATCATTTTCTATCGTAATGTTGCAAAAGATACTTTATGCCATAACATGTAATGTGTGTATGTTTGCATGTTTTTCAGCCACTGATTTTCTTTTGGACATTGAAACCTACGACATGGAAATACAATTCAATTGGGTTTTATTACAAGTTCTTTTATTGCCTTAATGCGTTGACGTGATTTCGATTAGAGACGCTGCAACTGCAAACAATGTGGATGGCGGCGAACACCAACAGCGATCAATAGCAATTCTCTTTACAATGTTGCTTAAAACCATCATCAAATACAAACTAAAAGAGATTTTGTGTCGCCGGCATCACGAATCATTAAGCTTTAACGACATTTGATCAACTCATTTTACCTGTTTGGTTTGTTCCGTCTCAATTTATTCAATTTTATACCATTTTGTTTTTGTAAGTTGAATCTATTTTTGGTGGCTGTGAATAATGTATGGCAAGTAAATACCATTCAACGATGATCAAAAAGATTCGATACAAATTAGATTTGACATCTGATTATGGAACAATAACGATTACGTAAATCCCCATAATTTAAATCGAAATTCGATCGGAGTGTTCGTCGTGTTGATAGGAACTCGTTCAAATTTGTTATAAAAATAAATCTAATAAATAGTCTGAAAATAGACCTTTTTTCAGATAAAATGTGATTTATGGAACATGAGTTTTCTTCGAAACTGATCGTTCTTTCATCTGATGAAGTTTGCAATCAATATTTTCTACATGTTGATAATCATTTTTGACATGGTAATCAATTCCGGTCTCATGCAACCATGCATGCATCTCTTATTCTGGTATATTTGCAATATTTCACTTCGATAACACTTCGCAGCCGAGTGGAAAATGGACAAATAATAAACAAGTTAATATTTACCATGCCGTTTAAGCTTCGTTTATTGTGGCATACTCTGTTCTTATTTCAACAAAATGAAGCCCCATGGCGCTGCATAATGCACAATTGCAATGCCGCAGGATTTAACTCGAATGATTTATACTCATTTTTGTCGCACAGCCAATGCATCTTTTCATTTTAAATGGTGAAAATAAATTTCGCAGTAAACACTCCAACAAGTTAAACAAACAAGATGAAACTATAAATGAAGAAACTTGTTTTATATAGATATTAACTGGCCTGAAATATAAAGACATTGTTAAGGTTTTTCACTCATTCGAATTGACACAAATATATCTATGAAATTAGAATTTATTAAGAGTTGAGAAAATCAGGCCGTGTACACTGTTATGCAATAAAAGAGACATTTTTATTAAGCTTATGCCGCTTGTGATGATCACGGGTTTAATAAATGATGTCATTCACATTCTAACTGGAGGAATTTGAATTTCGAAACAGCAAACATCTTCCACATTTAAAACGATGTTTTATTTCATTTACTGTTTATTCATTTCTTTATGTCTATGAACCGTTATTAATTAACATCAATCAACTATGATGTATGAATGCAAAAAATAATAAGTTTAATTGGTACGTCAGTTCGGGCGAATTTACAAGGATATTTGTACAATGAGCGACCTCCAAACCTTTTGAATATTCAATTTTGTTTGGCTCTTTTGAGTGTTCAATACGCGGTCATAAAGAAGAATTAGAAGACAAAGATAAAATGACAACCGCACTCTATTTGGCACGGCAATATAAGTAGAACTTCAGAAATCGATTTCAATGGTGACATTTGTTGTCATGCTCCAGGGTCTTTTTTCCCTCTGTTTTATTGTTGCAGTTGTTTTGGTTTTCCACAATGTGTATAACCATCGTCGTAACACCAAAATGGTGCAGACTTTGCGGTTCCACGTTCATTCAATGCTCATCGTTTTACTCATTTCATATCAACCGAACCGATGTACAGTAGTTTCTATGGTTTCTTTGCTGCGTCAAAGTTTTTTTAGTTTTTATTATCATGCTCTTGTTACATCGAAATCTGATAATCCATATCATTTGAAATAATAAAACTATGGAAAGTGGAATGGATTATAGAGATTAGAGCAAAATTATGACAAATAATGTCATTGGTTTCAACCCACACATTATAATCTGCGTAATTTATTTTGAAATTTGCAAATGAAATTCATCAAACACCGGCAAATACAAAGCGAAAACTCACACATAACAATCGAAATGAGGTCACTCCCAGTTTCATGCCACATGCAAACATTTCTGTTGTTGTTATTATTTTTTTTTCATTTCGAAATAAATCTTTTTCTCCATTTTCTCTTTACAATTAATTTTTTTTTCTCGTCGTCATTATACATATTTCTCACACATTCTTTAAAAGCATGCATGGAATGCCTTTCGGGCAGCGGGGAAATGAAACCGAATAAAAGTTTCAATCTGTTCTATTTTATTCACTTCTTTTCTCTTCTGTTTATTTTGTTTTCCGAGCGTGCGGAAATTACATATGAAAAAAAAACTTGGCAATGTTAAAATAGCAAAAATGTTCGGAAAAATGATTAAGAAAAAACAACAACAATGAAATAAGTCATAAAACAGCTGATGTGTATTCGACATTTCAACGATGTTATTGCTATCACCGATTTGATTGCTTTCTTCTGTAAATCGTGAATAATTTCTACAATCAAGTCTTTTTTGTTACAAACACACAAAAATAATTTTCCAAGTTTTTTTTTCATGAATCTCATTGGTGCCATTCACTCGTTGGTCAACCTAATAGACACCGAAAATAAATGGGTTAGTAAATAAATTAAAATTCATCACTGCGTAAATCCAATTCCGAAATGACACATCAACACTCATATGCAAAGCATTGCAAAGCTAAGAGCATTTGCTTGTATGTGTCTAATTCATTTGAATGTTTTAACATGCGATAAAAACATTAGCACTTGGTTTAGGTCAGGCAAATAGAATGATCAAGCACACATTTTAAACCCACATACATACATTTGAATTTCCTGCTTCAAGTGAACGCAATTCAAATTGCAATAAATGACAATTTCCGTCTTCACATTTAAATTTATTGTTTATTCTTTCAATATTTGATTTGGCCATAAACACATTGATTGTGCAATGTTATCAAACTTGGATACTTGAATTTGTCGGTTATTTCGAAAGACACTGGTTTTGCGTTGTTCTAGAGTCTCTTCACCAAATTAGGAGGTCATTTCAATACATCACTCAAACTCAAGCATCGAAATTGAAAGTGTTTTTTGGGAAACATTGGCATCAACCAAGAATTTTTTTTATTCGATAGATAGTTTGCATTCCAAGCAAAAACCACATACAGCAAACAAATACCAAAAACTTTGTTTTTCAATCACAAAGACTCAAAATGGGTGTTTTTATCATCTATGTCATAACGATAAAATATTACTAATGGACACATGCTTAATTTCATTTTATTTTTTATATTTTCAAATGAAAAACGCATTCCACAAGCAATTAATTTCTGTAGTTTTCAAATGAATTTAATCTATTTCTTTTTATCTATTTTTACATTGTCAACGAATTTGCTTCAATTTAAATCAAATTGTCACTTTATGAGTTCCGAAACATTATTTGAACATAAAAAAAAACATTACGTCATTAAGTGAATTTCTGTGTAGCAGCAATTGAAATGTATGACACCATCAACCATTGAATCTAGGGGCTTAATACGGCAAAAAAATTCACGGAATTCACGTAAATTCACACTTTTGAATCGAGTGGTTATTGATGAATTCGGTGAATTCGTGTGAATAGAATGAAATGTGTCAAATTAATAAAGTGAGGTTATGATAACCACAATATTTTTTAATTTATTATTTTTTCAATATTTCCGATTGTTTTCGATAGAAAATCGCTCAAAATTGAAAATAAAATTAATTTTTATTAAAAAAATATAAAAAACATTTACAATTTTGTTACACAAAATATAAATATTGCAGTAATTGCCAGCAGAAACTATTCACCACTATCTCACATATTTGAATGAAATCGTCGTAGAATTCACCGGAATTCATTCGTTTGCAGAAAAATTCAGTTAATTTAGATATTATTATAGAATTCAGTCGTTGAAAATTTTGAATTAAGCCCCTAGCATTGAATCGAAATAATATTTATCATTGCAAAATAATATGTTCTAAAGTGATGGCATTTTATGCAAATGTCAAAGTTATAATTAAACCAACTAATGGATAAACTGTTGTCATTTATTTTTAATAATTTTTGTTGAAAAGGCCAATTCGAATGAAATTGAATGTGACATTTCTCCGAAAAAACCTTCGTTTACATTCTATATTTGACTTGATTTTCTGCTGATGAAACGAAATCGATAAAAACAAACCTTTTTTTCATAATATGTTAAATTTGAATGTGTGTTTTTGCAATTTCAGAATGTGGTGGACTATAACTGGAAATTTTGGTAACATTTTGCCAATTGATTGGACAAAATCACATGCACGTCAAATGCACATGCCGGCATTGCAATTGAATCAACGATTAGCTGAAACGCCAGATGATGAATTAAATGACTTAAGCTCTGAAGATGAGGCGGTTGCAAATGATTTGGACATGCACGCTTTGATCTTGGGCGGCCTTCACACTGAAGACGAGCCCATTAAATCGGCTGAAGAGGTGATCAAAGAAATCGATGACATTATGGATGAAACATCATCGGACAATGAAGACGCCGCCGAAGTGTCAGAAGTCATGGAAAAAGCAAAAGAAGTATTGAGATCACCACTATATGAAGAGAGTAAGTTTTTTTCACATACATTGGCGATAAGAGAATGCGGCTCAATGAAGTCATTTTGAATAAATTGAATTTCCAATGATGATTTTTTTACTTTAAAACTCGTTTAATAATGAATTGGTTTTTTGGTTCGTCAAAAAAAAATAGAATTGCAAAAAATGTCAACCACACAGCTCAATGAACTTTACATGGAAATGGAAGTGTTGATTTGTGAATTTTCCGAAACCCTCATAAATGAATTGGCATTACGTGACGAGCTCGAATACGAAAAAGAAATGAAAAATACATTCATTTCGTTGTTGTTGGCCGTACAAAATAAACGACGCCAATACCATGTTGAAAAGAAGCGCAACAAAACACAAGGAAAAACGACACCAAATGGTAATGTTGCTTTCGAATCCATTCACTTCGATCAAATTTGAATATCATATTTATATGTTGACTTAATTAAACGATTTGATTTGCAGGTTTGGAACCAAAATACTTGACCACAGTAATTCCATATCATTTAGAAAATGGCACGCCGGACAATCAAGCTTTGCAAGTTTTGATAAAAAGTGAGTTCAAAATACCGAATTTCGAAGCGAAAGTTTTACCCAATATAAAACTAATAATTTGTTATTTTAACTTTTTTTTTCCACCAGTTCTGAAAGCGATAAATGAAGACAGTCCAACGGTGCCGACACTTCTTACAGATTATATATTGAAAGTGCTGTGTCCAACGTAAACGAAGTGAACATTTACAAAACACATCCCAAGAGAAATGAAAACCAAATTCAACAAACTCACTGGAACAAACACACATACACAACATTTATTTATATAATTCAAATAACTTCTACTGTCGTTCTCACTCCTGCTACCTATTTGCTACAACAAAACCAATAAACATATTGTTATATTCAAATGCTCTGCCAGTGCAGAGTGAACCACTATTGATTTTGAGCAAAAATTGCATGAGTAACACTAGTTTCAGAAATGAAAGAAAGAGAAAATAAAGCTGCAACTTTACAAATAGCTTAAGAAAAGTTTTATCCAACACAAAAAATATGAATTCTCGCTTGATATGCATTGAAATCATGATGGCATTCAATGAAAAAAGAAATCCTCAATCGATTTTATCCCAAGTCTATCGCATCGCTGAATGGCAGTCACATTCACATCTTTTAACTTCAATTGCATTTTTTTGTTTCTTTTTTATTAAGTTCATAAATGTAATCAAAATCCAGAAAACAATACTCAATATCGAGCATAAAAGTGTTTCCCTTCATTAAGAAGCATTCGTAGTGAGAAGAGCATATTTTTCTAATTTTTCTATTAGTGAATCAACAATTTAGTTAATCAAAACAAAAATGTAACAAAAAAAAACAATACTATTTTTTCAGCATCGTGCTTTAATTTGATACGCCTGGACATTATGTGTAGCTAGTTATTTGGCATCAATTTTTTTCAATTATTTACAAAATTGTTCATTTTAGCAAACCAAAGTAGCAAAAATATAAGATTTTAGGCCGTCGTGCATAACATTATACTGCCACAAATGAATTTGATTTTCATTATTTTCTCCCCGATCCCAGCCGCCATAAACAAATCTCATCTCAGTTTGTCATCGTTTCAATGAGATTCAATCAAATCACATTTTCTTTATTTGTTTATTGTGATATAATTTTTAATTATTGTACAATTTTTTTTTAAACGATAATTTTGAATCTTTTTACGTTGGATTGAAAACCGATTACAGTTGGCTATCAATTTAGATATTTTAAGTATTTCATTTTAGGATATACAATGATGCAAGCAAGATTATCATAATTAAATGTCAAAATTTCGATTTTTAAAAATGAATTTAAGAAGATGAAATGCAAATTAAGCTTATGGAACAAATTTAATGAATTTTTGATGTGGCCATAAATATTGTTACTTCAATGTAATTTGTAAATATTATTCGTTTTAAACAAAAAAAACCTCCAGATGGAAAGGACAAACAAATTTTATGAACAAAAAAAACGCTTATTTGTCTGGTGTGTGCTATTTCTTAAAAAAAAAAAACAATCCAAAATGTAGCTGACTAAAATTTTGCTTTCATCTGTACAATTCAAATGGCTTACGCTTGTTAAAAATGAAAAAAAAAAAATGTTTTTTTTTTTCAATCGATATAAAGGGTCTTTCATTAAGAGCGACGCATTTTGTTTTTTTAATAAAAAGACATGTGTTTGCGATATCAATGAAATTTTTATTTTGGGTTGAAGTACAATCGATACCATTAATTATGGAATAGAACATCGTTCAAATGTCCTCCACGGAACCGCTTACATGAGTGGATGCGCTGAACCCAATTTTCCATCACTTTTTCGCACATTTGGGCCGATACGCTAGCAATTTCGCGTCGAATATTGGTTTCAAGCTCCTCTAAAGTTTCAGGCTTATTGGCATAAACCAGAGACTTAACATAGCCCCACAAAAAAAAGTCGAGCGGCGTTAAATCGCAAGAGCGAGGCGGCCAAGCGACAGGGCCTTTTCTTGAGATTACACGTTCATTGAACTTCGATTTCAATAAGTCGATTGTAATGCCCGCTGTATGGCTGGGTGCACCGTCTTATTGAAACTACATGTCCTCCAAACCATCCAGACGCAATTTGTCCCAAAAATAAGTGGTTAACATCTTTCGATAGCGCTCTCCGTTGACTGTAACCGCTTCGCCAGCATCATTTCGAAAAAAGTACGGCCCAATCACTCCTCCAGCATGAAAACCGCACCAAACAGTCAATTTTTTGGGATGCACCGGCAACTCTTGAAACACTTCTGGCTGCTCACTTGACCAAATACGGCAATTTTGCTTATTCACAAAGCCGTTGAGCCAAAAATGTGCTTCGTCACTGAGGATGATTTTTTTGTGAAAATCGCCATCTTCGGCCAACTTTGCTAAAGCCCAATTGGAAAAGTTTCGACGCGCACCATGGTCATTAGGCTTTAGTTCCTGGGTCAGTACGATCTTATATGGACGTATAGCCAAATCTTTTCGCAAAATGCGCCACAGTGACGTCTGAGAGATGCCTAATTCCTGCGATCGGCGAGAAATCGACTGATTTTGGTCTTGACTTACCGAGTCACGTACAGCGGCGATATTCTCCTCACTCCTTGCCTTTCTTTGTCTCACTGGCAACATTATGAAGAGAGTAGCTCGATTCAAATTTGGCCACTAAACGTTCAATGGTGCGACGGGTGGGACGATTATACCGACCGAAACTTTTCGTCAGCGCACGTAAAGTTGTCGCGATCGACCGCGAATTTTGGTAAAATAATTGAATTATTTGTAAACGTTGTTCAAGCGTGTATTTTTCCATGATTAAATGGTAGACATTGTAGATGTCAAAAACACATATTGTCAGAACTCACGTCGCGTGAGTCACGAATAACACTATTAGCAAACTACGACACTCCTAATGAAAGACCCTTTAGAACGCTCTTTCGATGCATTTTACATCGACTCTTCTTGGCAAAGAAATGAATTACATTTCCGGTGACACTAAACAATTTAATTAAAAACCCGACATTTAGTCAATACCAATATAGATGAAAATAAACTAGATTTGCCACGTAGCGTTTCGATCGAACTGAACTTTAAAATTAACTCTCACGAGCAAAAAAGAAAACAGTCTCAAAAGACAAATAACAATCTGTTTTTTTGATTGACTCGTGTTCAATTTTACTTGTATTCAAGTGGAAGTTCAATATTATGATGTATTTGAAAATATAAACCAAATAAATTGAATTAATTGAAATGAAAGAAAAAACTGCCAACGCTTTAAAGTTTTACTCAATTTTCAGATTTTGAATGATTTCTCTGGTCAAAAATCGAATGGTAATGCAAAATATTGACGGCTAAAAGGTATGTACGCTTTCAGATAATCTCTTTGGAAGTTACTGGAATTGAATTTCAAAACTGTCAAAACCATTTATATTGGCTAATCAAATGAGAAAAAAATGCTCTAATGACAACTTGCTTTGAGAATGGAAAGGAGAACTCTCTTTTTCTTCACGATATAAATTGTTTCGTTGAGTTGAAATATAATTTAAAATGCGCGCTATTTGGTGTTGCTGTTGTTCGTTACACTCACGTGCATGTATGCTACACACTCACGAAGCTGTTAACAGTCTCCACCACTACATGCCTATGCACAGTCGACACAAATATTGACATATGACAACCGTACTCTATATGTACGCAGTGTATCTAAAAGAATTCCGAAATAATCTAACACTTCATCAGTAGTTCTATTAAAAATGGCGTTGAAAGTACAAGTTGGTCAAAGTAAGTGTAATAATTTCAGTTTATAATAATTGAATTCCACTAGAAAAAGTTTCAAATTCATTAAAAATCGTTCACAAATAGTTCAATTCATAGGAACGAAATGAAGTGGTTTTTGGTTGAAATTCGAAAATTCCATAAAAAATGTGAAAATTTGATATCGTGATTCATAATCTAGTTAAACGCCCCAAAATAAAAATAAACGCAAATAATATAAGTGTTTTGATTCGTATGAATGATTACATACAGTAGTAAAACTCTCCATTTCATTCTATAAACAAATGAAATGATTTCATTTTCAATTTTGGTCAATTTATTTAAATGATTTTTTTTAATTTATCCGCAAATGAGCGTAAAACGGCAAAAAAAATATACAGCACCTACTCAATGAACATGGAATTATCGATTTTTATATTTGGTATTGTGAACCTGCGCTGTGCAGAGATATCATTTGAATTTGCTATATTGCCATTACGGAGTGACGTCATTTTTCGTTGTGCATGACATCGTTGTTGTGTCTGTTTGTGTGTGAAAAAGAACATCATTTCGATGTTTGTGAATACATTGCTTCATGTGTGATTCATGTTATGTTAAACTGATAACCTACTTCAAGTTTTGACGAATTTCTCAAACCAAACACCGAAATTAGCCAATATAATTGAATTAGCCATTAAAATGAAATGAAATTAACATGCACAATTATTTATCATTTTTTTGTTTTCAACGAAATTTCCAGAGATTATGAACGAAGTCATTCGTTACAAGCCACCAAAAAGCGGCACCGCTGCTGCCAAAGGTGGCGGAGTTGAATGGCGTATTCTTGTGGTTGATAAGCTGGCTATGCGCATGGTATCGGCTTGCTGTAAAATGCACGATATCAGCGCTGAGGGAGTCACGCGTAAGTACAAACATGATCTCATTTTGTAAGTTCGCAAATTGTACGTGCATGTGATAATTTATATAAACGTTTCAGTGGTCGAAGACATAAATAAGAAGCGTGAACCGCTTGCAACAATGGAAGCGGTTTACTTGATGACACCATCGGAAGAATCAGTGCGTTCACTAATTAAAGATTTTGATAATCCCAATCGACCTCTTTACAAAGCCGCCCATGTTTTCTTCACCGAAGGTACCTTTCATTCACTTCTTTTGCTCAAACAAACCCATTCTTTTTGGTTCAATTTTTTTTTGTTTGTCATTATTTCATATATATTTTTTTTTGGTTTTGTTTTATTTATTTTTCTTTTAATTACCAAAAAATAGCCGCACCAGACAGAATAATGGAAATGATAGCCAATTCAAGATTATTTAAATTAAAATTTCTAAAAAGATGCGAAGAAATTAATGTCGCATTTATTCCATATGAACAACAGGTGATTTTTGTTTTGTTTTGTTTGTGTTTTTGTTTTTGGTTTTTTTTTGTTTATGCATGCAAACTAAACTTAATTTTTCGTTCACCCCTGAACATTCTTTTTTTAACTGATCAAAGACGGGTTTATGATTTTATTTCAATCAATTTTCTTTTCTTTAACTTTCTTTCATTTTTAATTCTCATCAACTGTTAATTTCAAATGATTTTTGTTGTAAATTTACGTTGCATTTGTCACTAAAATAAATCATTTTCTTTAAACTAATATAACCGGCATGCACACATAGTGTGTCCTGAGGAGCTGTTCAACGATATCTGTAAATCGCAGGCCGCAAAAAAAATAAAAACATTGAAGGAAATTAATATTGCATTTTTGCCATACGAGTGTCAGGTGTGAATCTCGTCTTTTTCACAAATGTAGTTAATGTTTAAATTGAAGTAGAATAGCACACATACCCACTATTACTAACACCAAAAGCCATTTGTATATATGTGTGTTTGATGTTTGGCGGTGGTCCAATATTTGAAACAATTTCAATGGGTTTTTATGTTCGTATCGATTAGGTATTTTCACTGGACTCGCCCGACACTTTCCAATGTTTGTACTCGCCAAGTTTGCAGGGTGCACGTTTAGCACAAATGGAACGGATTGCTGAACAAGTGGCCACACTGTGTGCTACATTGGGCGAATATCCATCGGTTCGATATCGGCTGTAAGTTGAAATGAAATTCGAAAAACCAAACGATTTCAAAGGCAAAAAATTAATTTATTTTTTCTGTACATTGCAGTGACTGGGATCGAAATGTTGAATTGGCACAACTAATCCAACAAAAATTGGATGCATACAAAGCCGGTATGTAATCCATGGAAGAAGAATTGAATGCTTATTTTTAAATGATTGTTAAATTTGTTTTTCTTTCCGTTCAGATGAGCCAACGATGGGTGAAGGTCCAGAAAAGGCTCGTTCACAACTCATAATCTTGGATCGTGGCTTCGATTGTATCTCGCCATTGTTGCACGAACTTACGCTACAAGCTATGGCTTACGATCTCTTGCCAATCGTCAACGATGTTTACAAGTGAGTGTCCGTGTGTGTGTGTTTTATTGGTGTTTTTGTAATCACAAATGGTTTGTTATTTTTTTAGGTATATGCCATCGCCGAATGCAGCTGATAAAGAAGTACTACTGGATGAGAATGATGAATTATGGGTTGAATTACGTCATCAACATATTGCCGTGGTCAGTACAGCGGTTACACAAAATTTGAAAAAGTTCACCGAATCAAAGCGTATGACACAAGGCGACAAACAGTCAATGCGTGATCTATCGCAAATGATCAAAAAGATGCCACAATATCAAAAAGAACTATCAAAATATGCAACCCATTTACATTTAGCCGAAGATTGTATGAAATCCTACCAAGTAAGTGTGATATAAATCGAGTGTCAACTGTATTGAAAGAACTAGAATTCATTGTAATTTCAAATCGTTATTCGCAGGGCTATGTGGACAAATTGTGCAAAGTGGAACAGGACCTGGCAATGGGCACAGATGCTGAAGGTGAAAAGATTAAAGATCACATGAAGAATATTGTTCCAATTCTATTAGATGGAGTAAGTGAAAACAACACAAAAAATTCCCATAATTTTTTTTTTTACATTAATATAAATGTTTCTGTCGCTTTCAGAGCATTTCAAACTATGACAAGATTCGCATCATCGCTCTCTACTGTATGGTTAAGAACGGTATTTCAGAGGAGAATCTCCGGAAATTGTTCACACATGCTCAAATTGCCGAAAAAGACCAAGACATGGTGCGAAACTTGAGTTTTCTTGGAGTGAACACCATTGCAGATGTAAGTTTTTCTTTTGTTTTCAATGAATTTGGAATCGTAATCCAAATTGCATCGAATGTTGTTTCAATTCACAGGGCAATCGAAAGAAAACATATAATGTACCACGTAAGGAGCGCATAACCGAGCACACGTACCAGATGTCACGTTGGACGCCAGTTGTAAAAGATATCATTGAAGACAGCATAGACGATAAATTGGATCAGCGACACTTTCCATTTTTGGCGGGTCGTGCACAAAGCAGCACATACCATGCACCAACCAGCGCACGTTACGGTCATTGGCACAAAGATAAAGCGCAAACTGCAATCAAAAATGTACCACGTCTCATTGTATTCATTGTGGGTGGTATGAGTTATTCGGAAATGCGTTGCGCATACGAAGTGACTGCTGCCAATAAAAATTGGGAAATCATTATCGGCTCATCACACATTCTAACACCAGAAAACTTTTTGGGAGACCTTGCAGTACTAGCCAAAGATGACTAGATGCACCAGAAACATTAAATAAAGAAGACTAAATTATTTTTTTTCTGTTTTCAAATCAAACACTTACAACAAGGAAAGAACAAAATTAAGAGAATGTTGTGTAAGCAGTCACACTTTGGCCGAGATGAATGACATCTATTTCGCCAACAAATTATCGCAAACATTGATATTCAAACTAATATAAAGTGTTGCGAACTGTTCAATTAGATATTTCATTTTATGTAAAACATGCCACACTGATACATAGCCTATCAATGATCTTTAAACGGCTTTACACTGAAACAACACAAAATGTTCAACTCTTTGTATTTATATTACCACCTTGAAACAATAGAATTTTGACAACATCACACACACATTTTTTGAGATCGAACACTTGAACGTTGAGTACATATTGCAGACCATTCATCCCAAAATCTTTTTCGAATCAATTTGTTTCTATTAGAATATTCAGTAATATAAAACAAAAATAATGACAACAAAAAAAACTGTAAGAAATTATAATTATGTATGCCTTGATTTATGGTGATAAAGTATTATTATTATTATTATTATATAAAATGAAAGAGGATTTTTTTTTCGTCTTGGCAAAATTACCAAAGTCAAAAGAAAGAAAAAATCATCTAGAAAAAAACATAGAGTATGCTTCTATATATTTAAATTAATAAATTCATTATATATTAATTAAATTATTATAACACAATTAAAGAGGGAAGAAAGGAAGGAACGAAATGAGAGGAGAGCAAAACAAATGTGAATTATAAATTGTTAATCGTTTTCGAAGAGAGAATGAGGATAACGTGTATTTTTTGAATTCTTCACCTTCTAATTGCTCGCTTTGAAGGCATTATAACGTTAATTGAAATCATATTACCTAAAGTTCAGCAAACATGCATTTACTGAAATTTGAAAGAAAATTTGACGAGAAAAAAAAATACCAAATACTGTGATTAGTTACTGAGTTATTGTTGTTTATTTCTTTTTTCTCTGTTTCCCCCTTCTCAAACAACAAACAAAAGGAATATATCGCCGTAGGCTTTCTTGAGCCTTGACCAGCAATTCTGGCTAAATTTTTGCCAAAACCAAAATTAAAAACAAATATCATTCAATATATTGAAATCGGACGAATAGCGATAATAATAAATTTTTAAAACGATAAACTGAATTAAACACTGCATCAATTTAACAATTGGAAACAAAAAGCAATAATTTTCGAATTATACTTGAATTATAGTGAAGAGACGAAAGCAACAGAAACAAATATTAAGCCCCATTTTATCTGCAAATTCTCGAAATGGAAATGCATTAAATGTTCGTTTTTTTGAAACGTGATTTGAAAGCACACTCATAATTGAACCATACATTTTTTTGATCTAATCACTCCCTATGAACGATAATATTCTTTATTTTTGCATTTAATTTTCCAAATCCATGCCATTGAATGTCGCCCCGTGTGACCAACATCATTTATTTCGTTTGAAATGAACATTTTTTTTGTTTTAAATTGTTTGAATGTGATAGCCGAACGAATGTGAACAAATTTTTAGCAAAAGCCAAACACAAAAAAAAAAACAGAAAAATTTTACATTTTCCAAATTCTCTAAATATTATCGCATTGCCATCGAATAATTAAAAAAGTTCAACTTTTAAATGTATAATAATTAATGTGCTTGGAAATTGAAGAAAGAAACATTTTACAACAAACAAAACAAGCCCAAAATATCCATATAATTCAATGTCAATCTTTGTGTACATGAGCATTTTATGCGGCACGCTTTAAAGCTTCCATTTCTCTCATTATAATAATATCTTTTTTATTAGTGTGTCTCTTTCATCCATCTCACAATTGAGTTTCTTGACGATATTGATCTTGTGTGCGCCAAAAATATTTCTTCTTTTTTTCGTGCATGCATTTTTGCCACGCAACAAAATCAAATACAGACACATCCACATATTCACATTCCAAATACAAGCAACAAGTAGAAGTACATGTACCATATTGCCGAGTTCTTTATTTATTTTAATGTATAGATCAAACTGCAGGTACCTCTTGAACTTTCTTCATTCTTCGAATTATATACAAATTTAAAATAAACGAACAACAAAAAAAACATTCATAATATCCTACATTAAACATACTTTAAACTAACGCATATTTCAACATATACAGGGTGGGGCATATAATAGGCTCACTCTTAGGGGGTGGGAATTT
>NW_022200123.1:2283927-2339416 GCF_009176525.2 Contarinia nasturtii | reverse complement strand
AAATTCCCACCCCCTAAGAGTGAGCCTATTATATGCCCCACCCTGTAGATTTTCATCGTATAATCTAAAAACTAAAAGCATATTTAACGATTAATAATAATAATTTAAAAAAAAGAGATAAATAAAACAATGTCAATTTCAATTTAACTAAAACAATAAATTATAGCAAAGTAAAACCATTATAGAAAGAGAAATAATAACAAGTATGGAAATTGGAGGCGTTTCAGACAATTTTAGCGACGTTATTTAAAGCATTTACTTCGCATGTGAATTAGTTCATTCAAATTTAGTAAAAATCAATAAAGAAAAACATATTTGAAAAAAATACGCCAAAAAGCCTTTTTTTGCAGCAGTTCTGCATTTTTTTATTTTATCTTTTTTTTTTAGAATTACAAAAATTGGAGGAAAAAAATACTTGGAAAAATTATAGTAATGAAAATAGTTTTTTTAGAAAAGCTGCACTGTTTACAGTACCATACGCTTGATAAGTGCTTTCATAAATTGACCAAATGAAATATGTCCCAATGGTTTATCATCGTCAATTGGGATATCATTTTCAATTTCGTTTTCATTTTTATCTTCTGTTGATTCAGCTTTATCTTCTTTTGTTGATTCAACGTTTTCTGTATTTGTAGATACTGCATCTACTGTCTCATCATTGCTTGAAATAATTTCAAAATTTTCCTCTTTTGTGTTGCTTGTCATACTTGATTGAATTTCTGCGATTCTTTGATTCTCCCCATCATCAGTCGGGCCGTTGGACACGGTACTGTCATCAGTTGATGATTCTGATATAGTTGATTCTCGTGCGTTTTCTTCTTTTGTCGATTCGGTATCCACCGTCTCACAACTGGTAATTGATGGGATAGAAATTGTGCTGGCGCTTGTACGTGGCAAAGTATCTTCAATTTCGGGCATTTTTTCGTCTGATTCTTCAACAATGTATGAAATTGGTTCGTAATCATCTGGGAATGGTGCCAATGGAACAAAGATTCGGTCAGAATCAAAATAGATTCCGGAAGTTTGGGATTGGTAGTTCGAATTGGTACTCCGAGATTCAGATCCATCATCATCACCATAACTGCTTTCCTCGGAACTTTCATCTGACTTCTCACTTGAGCTCTGATCGGTTGTGAACGTACTACTTTGCGAATGACTTGAACTTGATGCTGTAGATTCAAAACCAAAGTTCACCGTATCAGCGACGCTATCAGTTGGATTCTCTGCTTTATATCCGATTTGACGCGATTTTTTCGCATCGATCGGATTATATTTTTTGCCCGTAAATTTATTCAATTCAGCTTTGTTCGGTGGATTTTCAATTGTCGATGGTTGTTCTTTCTCCATTTTCGTAAGAATTGCCATAAAATGTTTCCAAAATTCACTATCGACCAAAGCTTGTTGTGCGCTCGCACCTTCGCTGCTGCTGGTGTCAGTGGATTTTTTACCACTTTCTGATGCCATTTCTTCTGTTGTACTCATTGCTGTAGTATCATATGTTGACTCGGTTTCAAACTGCACTGGTGCCGATTGATCTCTATTGTAATACACATCGGATGGTAGAATTTCAACTTCATCTTGGTTTGGTTCCACTGCGTCAATGCTCGTTATATCTGATTCTGGATTTGAGATACTTTCTCTTGTAGCCGATGTACGTGGCGGCATCCAAAAGAAGTAGTCAAATAATGAATCATCGTCGTTTTGACAAAGCACGGCTGGTGCACAAATGGCAAGGATTAAAACGATCGTAAAAGATCTCATTTCAACAATTTTTTTTATTACCGTTTCGTATCACTGAAAAAATTATACTGAGGTCATCACTGGGAATATCAACATATTTTAAGACCGTGTTTTGGGATGTTTCGAAATTATGAGCACGCAGAATTAACGCAATACGCAATTGCCATATCGATCACAATCATCTTTACATCACATTTTATTTACATTTATAAAAACAACAAATGTTGTGGCTGTTGTTGCACCTGCACAATGAAAAAAGAAAGAATTCCATAAAATACTGGATTTCACTCGATGGATGGATATACGCAGTTGATAATTTTTAAAATACAATCGATGGTGATTAATTGAAATTTTTCTTAAACTAATGAATCAAAAGCAATATAGTCTATGGAGATCAGTGAAAAAATGCAAATTAGCGACTAAATCAACACATGTGTTCAAACAAAACAGATGCCTCATATTGAATTGTTCAAGTTCAATACCATGGGCACAAATCTTGAGACGCGAATTAATCAAAACACAATAGAAGTAAAACACATATACATTTTTTTACACAAATTGGGCATGGTCCATGGCTAACCATAGATACTTTTATTAACATTTTTTTACACAAGGTTAACATTTCGGAAACAAATAGATTTTGGCCGAAATGTGATGAGCATAGTAAAAACTAATTACTGGGGGTGCATTTTTTTCATTGTATTTTTTTCCCATAGACACATATTCGAATGCACAGTATATTGTTGTTGTGTTTTTTATTTTCAGTTCGACAAAGATACACATTTATAGTAAAGTACAAAAAAGAGAGAAGCATTGGTAGTATCTATGTGAAGCTTATTCAATGCATTCCTATAAATAGACGTGAAATACAAAAACATTCTCATTTATTTTCTCTTTCTCTTTTTTTTCGTCATCATCGTAGCTGCAATTTCACTCATTGGATATGCAATATTTAAAAAAAATTGTCTTCTAAAAAATCTCGTTACTTTTGTTCGATTTCTTTGTCTATAAAATCTTTTAATCTCCACATGGATATGTTGTAATTCGTATATTTTCATCCATTTGCAAAATACCACTAAATCATGTGACTTCATTTTGTTCAATTTAAGTGAGACCAGCAATAATCAGTGGTCTCTCTGCATTAAATACGTATCAAATTAAGCATTCGCCGAGTATTTCGTCCTTTTTTATTGAATAATAATTGAAAATGATATAATTAACTCGAAGAAAAAAAAACATTTTTACTAAATTGGTTTTACTTTACAGTAACTTTTGTTAACTGGTGATACAATATTTTTTTTTTTGGAAATAGAAAATCTCTATATTATAAAACAATGTTGAGCTGGCAATCAATTTGTACATGCTTACAAATACAATGTTTTTGCGTGTAGGAAAAAGTATTGGCAAAAAAATAACAACAAGATTTGTTACAAAATGCTTAGAAAATTAAAAAAAAAAAACAAAACATGAAAATCTTTATCGATAATTGAATAGAAAAAAGTCAGTATACATTCAAATAATTTTTGATAGCTGTTGTTCTTACTATGCTCTTTCATGTGCACCTTAAAGTTAAATGTCTCGGTTTTTTGTTTTAAATAAAGAGCAATTTCAGTTTAGTCTATTCAGAAGAAAAAAAAAGTTCCCTATATTTCAATATATGATTCTTTTATTTACTTCTATGGTTTCTAATTCTTGTTCATTTTTCTTTTTCATTAAAACATTCATTTTTCCGAATTAATTTAGTAGCTAGTTTGTTTTACAAAACGATTTAAATTGAAATTCCTAGCCTAGTCGGTGATGATTTTTCGCTAATTTCTAAATCTGTTTCATTCTCTATCAATAATTATTTCATCCTCATTGTTTGTGTTGGTCTATAGCGCTTTTAAAACATGCGCCCGATTGGCGTCAATTATAACAAAGAGAAGAGAAACCAACATTGATCGAAACTAATTCACATTGGAATTAACGTTCAAAAAATCGTGTGGGGGGTATGTCTTAGTTAAACTTGGACAACATTTATAAAAAAAAGTACATTAAAGAAAGTACGGTGTTACTTGTTGCTGTGGTATAACACGTTCATTGTCAGGCACAGCTTTGAATATGATTGGATTGCGTTCTTTGGAAGTTTTGAAGTTTAGGATGGATGCAACATTACCACAACGATAACAGTAATTTGGTGCCGACCATACTGTTACCAATTGACAATCAAACATGTACTTAATGCCTTCGTGCACCAATTGATGGGCACGACATATCAAATCCAATTTATTGATTTCCATAAAATCTTGCGTTACACGGGCACCAAAAAGCCAACCGGCACCGCGTGGACTGTGCGACCATGCATCGACCGCATCCTCTGGATCGGACCATACCAAATCACAAAAGGCACCTTTGTACGGAATTTCTTGATTACGATCAATCATCCGAATTTGATCTAAAATTCCAACATTTTTATTATTATTAAATATATTTCGAAATGATGGAAAAGTGTACAATTACCTAATGTTCGAATATCGGGACTTAAGCCACCGTGCACACACAGTATATCCTCGTCAATTAACTGTGATATGAAACCAAAGAGAGACAGGTAGAGAGAGAGAGAGAAAATCCATGAAAATTCATTTCAAATATAATTCAAAACAACAAAATGATTTACTCACGGCTGCAATGGTCAATAAATCAAAGACACGACAACAATATTTCCATGCATTTGCGTTGCCATATTTGCTTAAACATTCATCATAGAAGCCATACACCTTGGTTATTTGTCTCGATTCATGATTTCCTCGTAAAAGTGTTATTTTGTCCGGGTACCGTGCCTATTTAATTATGAAAAGGAATTTTCATTTATTTATATTACATTTATTTAACAGCAGAAGCGTCATACCTTCAGCGTCATAAGTCGAGTCAGTGTTTCTAAACTAAAGTAGCCACGATCAACGAAATCACCCATAAATATATAGTTTGTATCGGGTACCGGGCCGCCGCATCGAAACAGCTCTTCCAAATCGTAAAACTAAAAAAAATTGATTAAAAAAACGGATGGAATAGAAAGCAAAATGTTGATTAGCATCCAATTTTAGCACGAAACACAGTAGCACTAACACAATCAATTAACCATGATATTGCTTCTGTGATAACTCAAGTGGAAAATGTATATCAATTCAAAAGTAAATGTCAGTGCCAAACACCCCACAATATAGATATTTTGATGTCATGCGAATTAAATTATCGGCATGTAAATTCATCATCAAAGCACCAACTCTTTGTATGTGTATATGTATGTGTGGATGGTTATTTATTATGATGCAATTTCTCTCGAGTAAATTGAGTCAGTGTTTTTTTGTTTGTTGTAATTTCATAAATTACAATAAAAATTTAATACAATCATTCATATGTGAATGGATGACATTTATCTGTGAATGATGATGTTTTGTCTGTAAAGTCACTTTGTACACACACTGTACATGACATGTATTCCAATTCCGAGTGCATTGCACACAAAAAAAGAGAATTAAAAAGAAACATTCCAATTGAAACATGAAACCCATTCATAATTGACGGAATCGTATGGATTGCACTTGTAAATGAAATTCTTATCCGTGTCATCTGTGTTTGATTTATACTATCACTATATCAATCGCAGCACTCACCTGACCGTGGATATCTCCACATACTGTGACTGGTGTACTAACAGGCTGGATATTTGATTCCTCTAACAGTAAATCACAAACTAAATCACATAACTGTTTGAGATCATTTTCAGGCAGGTATTTACAATCCCGTGATATTTCTAACCATCTGTCCAGATCCGACATGTTCAGCTAACACACCACACAACAACAACAAAAAACAACCAAATTATGAATTTTCTCTTCGCTGTCGTTCGATCGCTGTGTAATTTGCTTAGTTTTTTTTCTTCTCTTGTCTTTCTGTACTCTGCTTGGCTGCACTGTCTGATATGAAGTTTTTGCTAGTGATGGCGCTCTGCTTTGACATGTACATATGTGTTGACAGTACGAGCATTTTATTTTTTGAAAAAGTGAGGTTAAATTTGATCTCGTGGTAAATTTGAAATGAAAATCATGTATCATGATTAGCTTACGCACGAAGAAATTAAACTTTCAATTACATTGTTACTATCAGAGGTCTGATATTTTTATTTAAATTCTTTACTCCATTACATAAAAATACATTAAATGTCATTACTTAGTCCTCTGGAGTTTTATGCGTCGCCTCATGTTTTGTGCGTCGCCTTTCCTCTACTTCTTTAATTAATTTCCCCTTTTTCGAATATAAATACACACATTTCTCAATGATTTCCTTTAAATTTCGATTAACTTGATGTTCGCGTATAAAAGCCGCCACTGACGACATTGGCAGTTCTCGTGAATCGCCTGCCTTCAATCGCATATTATCTAGTGGCAATCGGGCTGTTCTGATGCCCATTATTTTTGCTTTTGCCATTGTCAAAGGTTCGTTACGTCCAAAATCAACAATTCCACCGATTATGTATATGTCATCGAAATTATATTCCAGCACATTGTCACTGTCAAGCGTCAACATGACCAGTCGTTCTTTGGGAAACAGTTCTGTAAAGCATTCGGAATGGATTTCCGTCGGTGATTTTTTACTTAATAACGTTGGAATTTGTCCGCAAAGTGATTTTAAGACGACGCTATCCGGTGGTACACCACATAAATGCAAATCCATTGGTTTTTTGTGCGCTCGATTTTCGGCGTAAACTCGCCTCAAACCGGAAGACAATTTACTTCGTTCAAGATCCGTCATATGATTTTCGAATGACAAATCAATGACTAACTTTTGGCCATACAACTTTGATCTGAACATTCTAATTGCACAAAGAAAAAATGAAACAGAAATTATTTATCGGTAATGATGGGATTTTGTTTTCTTTTGCTTACTTTCGATTGATCCATTTATTGATTAATTGGTTGTTGATACGAAGGAATTGCGAATTATGACCAACCCCATATACTATATGAGGATTTGATGCACGTGTGGCTTGAACTTGTTCACGTAATCCACTCTTCGCTTCCTTTGCCGCTTGTTTTTTTGCTTTCTGTTCGGCTTTTGCTTCCATTCTTACTAATAAAAATCTGCAATATCTCTTTCGTTGATGCTTCGCATCGAGTCCACAAAGGTGTTGTAATTGGTCTTCGGTGAGAAATTCCGGATCTATGCTTTCATAATTCAATCCATGCCAAAGATGTACCTAGAAACACACGATAGTTACTGCTTTTTATTCACTTATTCTTCGTCTTAAGACAAAATTATGGGAAAGAATCGTATAAACCTCCGCAAGTCGATATCTTTTGAGTTTTTCCATTTGTTCATCTTCTGATTTTTCAACTTTCTTAGCTTTTTCGATTAATTCGCTGGATTTTAACCGCTTAATGATAGATTGGCTTGTATGCGGCTGTAAAAAATGCTTGGAACCTAAAAAATGCCGAACATTTTGCACAAAACATCGAATCATTTTCAAAACTATAACAACAATACTGCGTCATGTGCGGATATTGAACATAACCAATATTTCTGACGGTGGAATGTTTGTTGTTGACAGCTGCTACTGAATCGGTAAATTCCCGATAACAAATGAACCGAACGATTTAAAAACAAATATTATTTGAAAACATAAATAGTAAACACCGATTTTCGGGGAATTTTCTTTTTATGAAGTCTTTATTAAGTTTGAATAAGTTTTTTTTTTGTTATAACGAATGTATGCAATTTTGTTTGGCTAATACAAATATGAAAATTAGGACTTATTAAAACGTTTCTGTTGTCTCAATCGATAAATGTCTTGTGCTGGTGGTGGTCTTGATGCGGTTGTTTCGTCGTCACTATCATCATTGACTGGCAGCATTTTTCGTTTTAAACCTTCGCCCGAATACGCACTATCTTCGACGATCCAGTGCACCGATTTGGCCAGATCAAATAGTTTTACATCACATCCATTATCGCTGGCATTCGGAACGGGTGAATCTGCGAACAAACCACAAAACAAAGTTGAATTTTTGTAAGAAATAAAACAATTAAATGCTCCAGAGAGTTTCAATGTATCTTACTTTCTGGCAATTTGATACGATTGAATACATCAATAAGCGAATCAATTGCGACAAACGGACCGCGAAAGCATACCGGCGGTGGTAATTGAGAACAAAGTAAAGCCAAAGCCGGTGGTTGTGGAAAGGTTCCACCACCCAATGGATGCTCATACGGATATGGATTTGATTTTGGTTTGTACGGTATCATTTGCGAAAAATCGGGCCGAGGCAATTGACATACAATTTCTTCATTTTCAGCTTCTGTCTGCTTTGTGAATAGGCCGGTGTCCTAAAATGAAACAATTGTAATTAATGGTGTCTCTTGAATAAACAACATATGTTGATGGAAACTTACAGGTGAATATCCAATCGATTTAAGTTCAACTGATGTACATGGGAACAAGTCCAAAAACTTATATCGATCAACGAGCTGTGCTGTCTCTTTTCCTTCGAAATCTTTGAGCTGAAAATGTGATAGATGACGTTAGTGTTCATTCATCTATATTATGCTATATCAAATGGTATTTTTACCGTTTCCAAAACGGCACTACGGCGACGTTCAACTTTTACAATACTCGATAAATCACCGATATTTGATTCAAACTCCAAAAAGCGATTCCAAACGTCGACAGATAACTGCGATGTCAAACCACCAGAAGAAAGAACACGTTCAAACAGTACACGGGTATTGTTATCCTCTGTAAAAACAACAACAACGGATTATTCAGAATAATTGCATGGAAATTTTCCATTGGAAAATGGAATGAAGTTCATGCTTACCATTCAAATGTGATAGATAGTCAACGTAACACTTGAAAAAAAAAATATAAAATAATAAAAAATTGTTAATAAAAAATCTAAAAAATAAAAAAATAAATATAAAAAATACTTTGACATATTCAGGATTACCGCCAAACTTCTTCAAACCCAATTCAAATATACGAAATGCAATATCTTTATCTTTGCTGCAATAATATTCCATGAGCGCGGCAGCAACAAATACATGATAACGTGAACGAATATCTTCGCGAGCCTTTTTAAACACCGTACGAGCTGATTTGATGCCCTCAGCACGTCTCGCAAATTTCATGTACTGTACATAGGTCTGCAATGAACATTGAGACAATATTAAAGATAAAAGTCCCCCAATGACATTTTAACAAGTGTAATAGACGCAAGACTGTCGAAAATTAACAACATACCAAGGTTGGGTCAACATCCGGAATCGATATGAACTTATTGTACATTTGGTGTACTTTATCGTACTTCATACGACCTTCCTCAAAGTCAGCATAGGCAAAGTACAACAGTGCATTTCGACACAATGGCCCGTTAATTGCACGATCTAAAATATTGGCGGCTTCATCAGCAAATGCTTTGGCCGCATTGACATCCTTTGAAAAATAGAATAAAAATTAGATTTCAATAAAGTGACTGTGATTGATTTGGACAAAAATGAAAACACTCTTAACTAAAGTAAAACGCAATGAATGTTTGATTGAAAAATGTTTCCAAAATAAGTTCCAATCGTTGAAATAAAACGTTAGTTTTTGTCTAAAATTGTCTGAATTTAATGTAAGTTTTGTTACTATGATAAAATTCAAAGGAAACATTTGACAATCGGTATTCATTAAATGTGTGAATGAAATAAATGACACGACACAAATCGAATTTGGTTTCTATCTCGACACGAGATGAGAGTTTCATCAGCGAATGCAATGCGTTGCTGATCTTTATTCGTATCACAGAATAAATGAAATCGAAAATTGAAGCACCATCCAATTCACTGACAACCAAATCAATTAAAATACTACGCACTCCTTTTTCGGTAAGCAATTTTGAGCTCTGATCTAAATACTGTGCAGCCTGATGCCAAACAGCCGGATGATGGTTTAACACCAATAAACATTGTTCCGTTGCAAACATAACGCGTCGTGTAACCAGTGCGGTGTCCTCGCTTCGCAATGGATTCGATTTTTCAAATGCAATGTACTTTTTCCACAGTTCAACCTGTCGCACTTCTTCTTTGGTCAATGTCGGTGGAATCGCCGGTAGATTTCGATTCAATCCTTTTGTAACTGCTTCCAATTCTTTGGCCACACGACGTGCATTCATGTAGTCACGTGAACGTTCTAAGCTCATTTTTTCGGATATTATTGGATTGATGTTTTGCTCGAATTGAATGTATTCTTTCCACAAAATTTCAATGCCAATGATCGGCGTTAGAACGGCCTTTTGATATACACGCCGTACGGCTGTGATCTTTTGGTTTTCGGCAAAACTACCGGTCGCATCAACGCCTCGCAAAAACTGCACATAATCACTCCAAATTGAAAATGAATGCAAATCCATTCCAATCTTTTCCAATGCAAAATCATAAGCTTGCGCCAATTTTTCTCTAAATCGAAAAGAATTACGAACAAATGTTAATTTGATATTTTGAATAGGGACGCTTTCAAGCGAATAAAAATATATTTATACTTGTGGGTACTCAAGCCGGATTTAGTCTCTTTTACATATGTTAAATACAATTTCCAAAGATCAATGTTCAAAATTTTGATGAGACACCTCTGAAACAACTGCAAATATAAAACAATTTTATTAGGAATCCGATGTCATATACGGCATACGCTATAGTATTTGTCATACCTTTTCCACACGCTCATAGTTTCGGGCTTTCATCTGTAAATTAATTGAAAAACAGACAAAAAACGTTGTATTCCACAGAAAATTGTCAAATAAAGCAAAAAAAAATGATTGATTACCTCTTGTTCGATGAAAATTTTCCAAAAACGAGCTGTGGTCGGAAAAACAGCCACTAGCGATTCGTACAGTGAACGAACATCATTCGCCGGCCTATTTTGTGCTTCTCGTAATAAAACTGACCACGCTTCGACGTCGTACGGTCGTAATTCTACAGTTTGTTGTGCACGCACCAGTCTTTCATGGCCCCATTCCTTGAAAATAGACACAAATCAAACAACATACAGTTAAAAACACACATTCGGCACTTTTAATTTCATTTTATGCTTACAATATCAATTTTAATTTGATCCTTAATATTCATGTTGAATGTTCACTTGGATTCGTTCAAAATAAAAAAAAACAACAAAATACAGAAAAATATATATTTTTCGCCAATTTTTACACCTTTTTTCGCTTATGTCAAAAATTAATTTACAAACAATGCATTTGAGGTTAAGTTCATAGACAACTAACGCCGCATCACCACTAAAATGAACTCTTTTTCTTATTTTGTATTTTCTTTTTTCGGGTTTGTTTGTTATTTTCTTTTCGCGTTGTATTCGAATTTATTTAAGATAAATGCAATGCGCTCCACTCACTTATAATACGCGGTGTATGGTTGCATTTGCGTGTTTGTGTTGCGACCGAGTGTAGCAATGAGCTCACCAGAGTCGAAATATATATATGCTAAAACTGAAAACGAAATGTCAAAATCACCAACGCAACACATACATTCAAATGTCAGTTATACATTTTCGCTGCGATAAAATTTACATTATGTGTTTTAACAAACCTGTGCACATTTCAGAGTTTGGAATTAAGTTGGTGAAAATCGTATCAACATCACGTTTATAAGAAAGGCATTTGGAGCGAAACGATTCAAATAATAATTTTATGGTTTTTATGTTTGCGACAAAGTCGTATCAAGGAGATTCAACGTTTGTTTTCTTTGTCCGGTGTTCATCGCTTCTGGCTGTGTCGCGACATTTGTAAATAATTATTTGAAATTCGAGACGAAGTCGCAGTGATGTTCAGCTCAACGACACACTGTTTGTTTTTTTCATACGAATGACTTCAAACTGAAACACCGACATACTCAATTCTGCAGCGCGTGCCTTTTGTATTCAAATGCTGCACACAAAACAACAGACGCATAACCGTTAGTACAGCCATAGTTTTAGCTTTCTGAGAAAAGAGGCAGACGTCTGCACTTCAATTTCGATCGAGAGCTCAAGCAATTCGGTTCACTTTTAAAACACGTGGTTTATATTCACACGAACGATTCTTTTGATTCAAATTCAATTTGATATTTCTGTTGTGAGCATAATTTAACATTTTTGTAATCGAATTGTCAACGATTTCACACAAAAAAAAAATTGTGAAAATGGCCGGACAAGTGAAAGATCTGCAAAAACTGTGCTTTTTCAATCTAATTGAATCCGAAAATCTGGATAAACTTCGCTTATTGTGCGAACAGTTTGGCCGCGTAGTGCATATGAATCAGCCAGCTTCAAACAAGCGGATGGCATTCACACTTTTTTCCAACGAAAGGTAACATATTCATTTTCGAATGAAATTTTTTTTTGAGATTATTTTGTTTTTGTCGGATTTTCAATTGTTCATAAATTATCGACAGTGATGCTCAACGCGCCAAAGAAGGTCTCACTGACAAAGGATATCGTGTAGACTATGCGAATGCTCGTGCCAACAAAGGTGAAAATGGCAGTGAAGATGGTGCCCGGCCGAAAGTCGATAATGACTTTCGTCAAAAACGAAAATCCAGCCAACGTGGTTCTAGTCTTCAAGGCAGTGACCGTTCATTGGACGGTTCCGTTGGAACGGAAAACGGTAGCGTCGAAGCTGGTTCTGTAAACAAAACAAATCAGTAAGTGTTTTTACGATAATTTCCAATTGAAATTTCAGTGGACATTTTGAAATTGGCTGAAAAATTCCAATTTGCATGCATTTTTCTTAATTTTTAATGGTACACATTGTTTTATGCTTATACAACAATAGCATTCATTCATTTATACATACATTATGTGGCCACAGATTTTGCTTACTTGACAAATTGTGCGTTTTCGTTTAGGATCAGTCAAACTGTAGCATACACAAAACAAATTTTTTGATTAAAAAAAATTAACGGCAATCATGAAACGCAGCAATAAACTATAAGGCATTTATTTGTTTCCTGTGTTACAGGCCATACGGCAAATGTTTGCGGTGTACTGACAAGGCCTATCACAACTGTGGTCGATGTGGTGATTTTTACTGCAGTGTAGAATGTCAAGCGTCTGACTGGTTGAAACACAAGCGAGAATGTTTCCCAATGCCGTAAGTAAAACGTATACAATACGATCGTATTGCTATTCATATTCAAATTGCGTTCAATATTCTCGATGAATAAAGAATAAAATCGAAATTTTGTTTGTTTTAATTTCCGTTGAATAGTAAGCTTGTTCCAGCTAAATCAACGTACAGTCTCCATGCAGGCAACAGCGATTCAGTTGAAACCGTTAAGAGTCCTCAAACAAAAAAACTTGATGCCGCCAATGGTGAACAGAAAATGTTGCAAGGTTCACCGCCATTACCCAAATCTGACTGTGTTGTTGCAACTAAGTCATCTCATACATCGGACATTACATCGTCGGAAAAGCGTCCTTTGATCGATGAAAGTGTTGCAGCCGATAAAAAAGCAGCACCATCTCCACGAGCTCGATTACTCTCTCAAGCTAGTAATGGACCAACGTCACAACCAGCAGCACCAATGACACCACCAGCTGCATCTGTGACATCATCAGCTGCAAGCGGCATGGAAATTGGTAAGGTCTTTTATTTATGAATCCATTATATGAGCATTAACAAATATTTTGAATCTGTAAAGTAGATTTAATCGAAGATGGTTCCGAAGTGTTCATCAATTACGTGAAATCACATCAAATGGTTTACGTTCGATCCGTTGCAAAGGACACTGAATTCAGTAAGATGATAACCGAAGTTGGAGAAGCATCGAAAAATGCACCAAAACTAGCGACATACCCGGTTCGCAACGACATTGTGATGGCTCCATATGATGGTTTATACTATCGTGCGATTGTGATCAAAATAAACAAAGAAACCGCTTCAGTACACGTTGGTTTCATTGATTTCGGAAATTCAGTCGAAGTTCTGTTCAATCAACTGAAAGAATTGCCCAACGAATTGCAACAACATCGACGCATGACCACCGCGGTTGTATTGAAGGACATTCAAAACGAATTCGAACCAGAAGAAATTGATGAAATGAAATTGTATTTGGAGGGTCTTTGTGCTAATGAGACAAAGCTCAAAATTAAAGGCGATAATTCGTTTGTCCATACAAAAGACCTAGTTGAATTGTTTGACATAATAACGAATCAGTCGATCAATGATGAAATCAAGAAAAAGGGAAAAAGATCTAAACGCTATCGTCTTGATGATCTTGAATGTTTGGTGGTCAATACAAAGGAAGAATCAACTTTGGTAAACATTGGACCAGAACGCATTCATGAAAACCTGTTGACATGCATTTTCAAAGCAAATATACAAGAGTTCATGGATGAAGATTCACGAATTCAAGAGTACGGAATGACAGTGAAGAATGCGCCGGCCTACGTGCCAAAGGTGAAAGAGCTTTGCTTGGTTTTGACTAAAGATGATGGTACCGATGTTTGGTACCGTGCTCAATTCCAGCAAGAATTGATTGATGACAAAGCCCAGCTCTATTGCATCGACTATGGTCGAGTTCTCAAAACTCGCATAAACAACATTCGTGTAAGTATGACAATGATTCGTTGGCCACGCTTTGAAAATATATTGCAACACATTCGAGGAATAAAACCATTTACTTTCTCAATATAGGCATTTCCAGAAATCTTGGCTCATCCGGTCACATCCTTCATTGGCCGTTTGAAATCCGGCGACACACTTAGCCCAGAAGAATTGAAAAAATATATGGAAGACCCATTCGTGGCCAAGTCTGTCGAATATGATGGCGACATGCATATCATCACCGTCTAAAATGGCTTCAAAGTTGTATTCAGCAATTGCCGAGTCAGCACACCAAAACGAGACCTCATTCGAGAGAGTTTATTAAAATAATGACGAATTAAATTCGCTACACTTACATTTTTTTATATATTTTTTTTTAACCGACTGGCATAATGCCTGGTTCATACTAATTGATTATAAATCAATCATATTTAATCAACATTTCATCATTTCAATGTTAAGATACATTAAGAATATGAAAATTCTATTAAAATAAATAAAAATTAGTTTTATATTGACAGAATACAACATTAAAAAAAAATGAATAAAAAAAATAAAGACAAACAATTTTCTCATATTCATGTCTAAGGGAATTTGATTCATTGATTGTGCGTGTGAATGCACCATATAAACATAGCATAACATGCAGTCATTTCAGTTTTGACATTTCATTTTCGCCATCTTTGTTTTTTAAATTTTACCAAACGGATTCTATACACAAGCATATGAGAGCGTCAATCTTAGAAAGCGCGAAAAAAAATATTGTTCAACAGTTTTTTTTTTATTTTGATATTTTGTGTTGAAAATTCGGTTAGCTCAAGAGCATTTGTCAAATAAACGATCGCCAAAAATAGTGCGCATAAAAAAATGTATATAAAAAAGTTGATTCTGGATGGTTTCAAATCGTACGGTAAACGAACCGAAATCGAAGGTTTTGACAAAGAATTCACAGCAATTACCGGCCTTAATGGTACGGGAAAGTCAAATATTCTCGATTCAATTTGTTTTGTGCTCGGTATTTCCAATTTGGGACAGGTAAGCAAATGCTGCTATAATAATTTTGCAGTAAATTCTTTCATATTTGTTGGGGTCGATTAGATTTGCATTACTAAGTGTATTTATGCTGTCCGATTTCATGTTTTTAGGTGCGAGCAACATCATTGCAAGAGTTGATTTTTAAAAATGGACAAGCCGGTATTACAAAAGCATCGGTAACGATTGTATTTGACAACAGCGATCCGGACAATTGTCCCGTTGGCTATGAAACATGTAAAGAAATCACCGTATCGCGGCAAGTATGTGTCGGTGGCGGTGGTAAAAATAAATATTTCATTAATGGGCGTACGGTTCTGAACAAAAGGGTGGTCGATCTGTTTTGTTCCATTCAAATGAACGTGAACAATCCAAATTTTTTGATCATGCAAGGTCGCATCACAAAAGTGTTGAACATGAAACCAATGGAGGTAAGCGATTCACATATTCTCGAATTGTTCCAATGCCGATTATATTTTTTGTTGGCTTTGTGTAGATTTTGTCAATGATTGAAGAAGCGTCGGGCACCAGTTTATACGAAACGAAACGTGAACAAACCACAAAAGTTATCGAAAAGAAAGACTCAAAGCTGAAAGAAATGGACTCGGTAAGATACACAGTTTTGACTACTTGCATTCCATTTATACTCATTCATGACGATGTACGACTTCATTTCAGCTGCTGCAAGAAGAAATCAATCCACGAATGGAAAAATTACGCAGTGAACAAAAGCAATACGACGAATTTCAAAAGTTAAAACGTGAAATTGATCACTTGACCCATATCTATTTTTCGTATAAATTTTTAATGCATAAAGAGGCAGTGCAAAAAGGTGAAAAAGCCCTTGAATCAGTGGACACATTCATAGCCGACAGTCGAAAAGAGATTGAAGACAATATTCAAGAAACGGAATCAATTGACGCAAAATGCCAAGAGGTGCAGGAACGTATTGATGCTGAGACCGGCGGTGAATTGGCCGAATTGGAAAAGGAACTGGCGGTCAAATCGAAAACCGAAGCGACGGCAAATGGAGCTAAGAAAAGTGCCAGCCAAAGTGTTGATGCTGAAAAACGTAAATTAAAATTGATCCAAAAGAATATGTCAAAAGATGAAGAAGCATTGCAATCGAAGGAGGCGAAAATAGGCAGAGTCGGTGGTATGTTTCAAGGACTAAAAGAGGCCGATGAAGCCGATAGTAAAGCATTCTCAGAGGCACAAAAGCGTTTCCAAGCGGTTAGCGCCGGATTGGAGGTGAACGAAGATGGTCAAGCCACATCACTTCAAGAACAATTAACCAGTGAGTTTAATCACACTACACTAGCATACATTGACAATTTTGACAGATAGATTTTTAATGTATTTTTGACATTTTCCATATGAAATTAGCCACAAAGACAAAATTGAGCGAAGCAACAACAACAATTAAAAAAAGTGAAATGGACTTGAAGTACATGACAAAACTATTACAAGATAAGGAGAAAACACAAACCAAAAGTGATTCAACATACCAAACGAATAAAGCTAAATTGGATCAAAAGGAAAAAGAAGTCAACACTATTGAGGTACGTTGTCACAAAGCACATTTCAATCAATTTTTTTTTTTTTGTTTTTTTTTCAATTTTCTCTCTACAATCCATTCGAATAGGAAAAACTGAATGGAATCGAATACGAAGATGGAATGCTGGAGGCATTGGAAAAACAACACTATACATTGAACGGTGAATGCCGTCAAATGGAACACGAACTAGATCGAAAGGGTGGTCATCGTTTTGAGGTTCAGTATCGCGATCCAGAGCCAAATTTCAATCGAAACAGAGTCAAAGGAATGGTTTGCAAGCTGTTCGATGTCAAAGATCCAAAATATTATGTTGCATTAAGTACTTGCGGTGGTGGTACTCTCTATAATTTGGTCGTCGACGATGAAGTTGTATCGAAATTGATTTTAGAACGTGGCCAATTACAAACACGTACCACAATCATTCCAATTACGAAAATTCGTGGTTCGACTATTAATCCGGCCAAAGTGAGAGAGGCACAGCAATTGGTTGGCAAAGAAAATTGTGTACCAGCTCTCGATTTGATCACATATCATCCAAGCTTGAAAATTGTCATGGAATATGTCTTTGGTCATACATTTGTTTGTACAAGTATGGCGGTGGCCAAACAAGTTACCTATCATAAACGCATTTTAACGCGTTCCATTACACTGGATGGTGATGTGCTCGATCCAGAAGGTACATTGTCGGGTGGTGCTCAGTCACAGCAGACACCAGTGCTCATCCAAGTGGCCGATATTAAAGATTTCAGTAAGCGTTTGGATGCAAAACGGGCCGAACTAAGAAATGTCCAAGATCAAATCAATAGAATCCAAGGCGTTGCCAATCAGTACAATCAATTGAAGCGACAAGTTGAGACAGTGAATTATGAAGTGGAAACAATTAAAAAGATCTTGGCAACAACATCTTATCAACAACATCAACAGGAAATCGAAGATGCACGAAATAATATTGGTAAAATTGACTTTGTGCTCTGATTTATTCAAGAATGTAATGAGTTTTTGTTTTGATTTTGGTATTTAGAAACCTTGAAAACGACAATCCAAGAGAAGAAGGAAGAACAAGTGACGTGTAATGCAAAAATCAAAGATTTGGAAGCGAATTTAGCCGATGCCAAAGGCTACCGTGAACGTCAGCTAAAAGAAGCAAAAGATCATATGCAGAAAATGAAGGAGAAAGCAGACAAGAGTCGCAAAGAATGGGAAAAACACGAAAAGGTTTGAACTGATTTTAATTTATTATTTTTGTGTGTTTGAGCTAATTTTGGAATGTCCATTGCATAGGATGCAGACACTCTTCGACTGGAAGTGGAAGGTTTAAAGGAAAGTATCGAAAAGGCAAAAGAAGAGGCCGAAGCTTCTGAAACAAATATTGAAGAGCTACAAAAGAAGGTAAGCACAAACTATTATATTGAATTTTGGCAGAGACTGTTGACATTCACTCTCGAACCGGTTTCATTTATTCTTGAACATGCGTTTAGTTGGACGAATTGATAAGCACCAGTGCAACGGCATCGGCTGAAATTGCTGACCTAAAAAAGCGTATCAAAGAGCAAAAAGATTCAATTGCATCAAAACATAGCGAGATGAAAAAGACATTGGCACGCAAAGATAAATTGTTGAAGCGCAACGATGAGCTTGAATTGCAAATTAAGAAGAAAGAAACCGAAGTATCAAAACTAAGAAATGACAATAAAGAACATGAAGATGTGATGGCCGCGATGAAAGAGCAACACAAATGGATTGAAACTGATGAAACATACTTTGGTGGTCGCAACACAAAATACGATTATTCAAAAGAAAATCCTAAAACGGCCGGCGATCGGTTGCGTGAGAAAAATGAAGTGTACAACAAAATGAAGAAACGTATCAACGAAAAGGCGATGATGTTATTGGAGCGCGAAGAAGAGGAATTGAAAAGTGTGCGAGATCGAAAGGATATCGTTGAAAATGATCGAAAGAAAATCAAAGGCATTCTCAAGGGATTGGATGCTGAAAAAATGGAATTACTGCGCAAAGCATGGCAAGAGGTGGATAAAAATTTTGCCAGTATTTTCAGCGTTTTGTTGCCCGGTGCACAAGCAACGTTGGTCCCACCGCCTAACATGGAATTTTATCATGGACTGAATATAAAGGTTGGATTCAATGGCGTGTGGAAAGAATCACTCACAGAACTGTCGGGTGGTCAACGATCATTGGTGGCTTTGTCACTCATTCTGGCTATGTTAAAGTACAAACCAGCACCCATTTATATTTTGGATGAAGTCGATGCTGCCCTTGATATGTCACACACACAAAACATCGGACGAATGTTAAAACTACATTTCACAAATTCACAGGTAACTTTTTGTGCATCCACAAGCTTTTATTGCATAAATTTTACATTATTTTTCTCTCCTGTTTTTTAGTTCATCATTGTCTCGCTGAAAGATGGAATGTTCAACAATGCCAATGTCATCTTCAAGACAAAGTTCGAGAATGGCGTTTCTGGTGTAATACGAACACAGAATGTGCGAAGCAAATAATTCACATACACGTACAAACAAACACACACATAAATCACAAACAAAATCAATAGTTTTTTTTTTCATTTTTTTATGTATTACAACTTTATTATTACTATAACTGTCTGTTGTTTTTATTTTGTTTTGAAGTAAAATCTTAAAATTAAAAAAAAAAATTGTGTGAGAATCCAAAACAAAAAGAAAAACAGTGTAAAACATAAAATAAGGCCGAAATTTATACATACTTCAATTTTCAGTTTTATTGAAAAAAGAAATAAAATTCAATTTGGATCTTACAAGATAGAAAGAAAATGAAGTTTAATGAA
The DNA here is from genome assembly GCF_009176525.2 of Contarinia nasturtii. NCBI lineage: Eukaryota > Metazoa > Arthropoda > Insecta > Diptera > Cecidomyiidae > Contarinia > Contarinia nasturtii. The sequence continues at coordinate 2,319,654 of NW_022200123.1, read as the reverse complement.
AAATACTTTTATAAAGTGAATTTGGAAGCAAAATCTCATCGAATAATCTTTTTGTCTTAAAATGCTATATCTTTTTTTCATATAGATTCTTATTACTAGACAAAGTCAAAATTTCCGCCATCGTCAAAGTTCATTTCTCGTTTGATGTCAACATTGAAAAATGTTTCATTTAGGCTGTGTACGGCATTTGCATTGGCGCCGCCACCATTTACCGTTTGTATTTGTGGTCCGGTATTTGGTAAATTGTTGCTGATTATTTGTTGCGTTTGTGGTTGTTGTTGTTGTGGATGTGGATGCATCGACGGTATTGGTAGATTGAGATTCGGGTTTGATGTATGATCAGTGACAATTTGTTGTTGTTGTTGTTGTTGTGAGAATTTTTGTGTGAATTCCGACGGCGGTAATCCCAATTCTTTTTCGATTTTATACAATTCCAAATCCATTTTGTAACATTTTCGATTATGCTTCTCAACATAAGCCGACATTTTTGTTTTGATGAATTGATTTTTCAATTGTAACGCTTGTTGTCTGTAATGAGTGAGCGGCGATTCATGGGCATTTAATAGACTCGGCACTGTGGCCGGCGAAGACTGATGGTGTATTGGCTCGGTAAAACAGTGACCGTTCTCTAAACGATTGCTTTTATTCGACGTATTGTTCACAAAATGTGCCTCCCTCGACGATTCAGTGTCAGTCCTTTCGGGAAGAATGTTGTCAATCTCCTCTAATACTATGTTATCTTGTCGCAAATCTAATTGGAATGAAACGGAAAAAAGAAGAAGTGAAAGAAATGGATAGAGTATTCTGCTTAGAAAACAGTAAATGTTGTGCATTGTATAGAAGTGCACAATTATATATTTACCTTTTAATTTTTCTATGTAGCCGGGCAATGTGCGAAGTGTTGGTATTCGAATCGATGAATTTGAATTGTTGCCAAATTCATTCCAGTCATCTTTAAGTATATCAAACATGATTTTGTCTGCTTCATCATAACGAACCATCCGTGTGCCAGTACTGAAACCTTCCCACTTGGACTGTAATCATCAAACACACCGTGTTATTCGCCATTAAAATTGGCGGGCAATTAATGCCGATAAACATGTTAAAAAAAATAGTCGTATAGCATTATGCGTACTTACAATGGTATCATCTACATTTGAAATCCATATTTCGTAATAAAAATCTAACCAAGTTTTATTCAATGGATATAGTCCTTTGCTTTGTGCTTTTTTCAATACCAATTCCCAACCATCACTTTTCTTCTCAAAATCGGCTGGTTTTGTGTTTCGGATTAAGGTTAAAAGTTGAATTTTCTTCGGTATAAACGGTGTTAATATTGCATCATCTATGAAATGAAAATAAAACCAATAGACAAATGTAAACAATCAATTCCGTCACAAAAATCGAATCGAAATTTCTAGCCGAATTCCGGTAAAAAAAAATTATTGTCTTAAAAATGTCGCCGTGAATGTGATTTTGTGTATTTACAAACAAAAACGCTTGCATTAGTGTTGTCTGATGCTCAATGCGAATGTATTCGTACTTGTTTATGCTTCCCAATGTCCATACATACATATACAACAAAAAAATCTACTTAGCACCAGGCATATTATCGTTATTGCGTGTATGTGTGACACTTTGGTAAATGTCAGAGCGTTCTTTCGACGCCATTTTTCATTTATTTCACTTTGAGTATGTACTTGCAAGCAATCTACTGACTCTGTGACTAAAGTGTTTTATTTCGATGGTATTTATAAAATTAATTTCTGTATTTCGAACAGTAGCGTATTTCAATTAAAGTATCTCCGACTTTCCAAACAAAAACACTTATCGTTAGCACAAAATAAACATAAACAAATACAAACAGTGTGAGACGATAAAATTTTCAGCCTACATAAATTGAAACTCGCAGCGAAGCAAATAAGAAGAAAAAAATTGTTTTTACATTGTTTTACCGTACTTTGGTTATCGTCCATTTAATCGAAATATGGACAATTGCTTAAATCGTAGTCTCACAAATTCACAAATATACGACGGTGAATTTTTTGATGTGGTCGGACAGGAAGGTGATATTTTGATTGTTCGGTGAGTTATTATGACGAAAAAAATATTTTTTTTTTTATTTGTGTTTGGCTTGGGTGTTCTAATGTCGTAAACATAATAGGTGCAACATATGTACACCGGACGGTACTGATGCTCAGTTGCTAAGAACGTCGGTTAAATCGAACGGCAACATTCTGAAGCATATTAAGGTAACGTTTTGTACATTTAAAATTGTTTTTTTTTTTTTTTTCAAAACGAATAAACGTTTCATATCTCGTTTATAGAGACGTCACATTGACATGCTGGAAAAAATTAAATCAACCAAAAGTGTAAAATCTCGTGCACCAAGAACTATAAAACGTGAACACGGAATGGAAGAGATGGTCAAACCATTCAAAAAGAAAATGGTAAGTTTAATTGAAACTAGATATGTTCAAGTATGACATGTGATTTCTTTTTTCTTCTTTCAACCAAATAGGTTCAAATCAAAGTAAAAAAGTCCACCGACAACGAAATGGAAGAGAATGACACTCAAGTTTTCATTACGAATGATGAACAAGATTCGTATAATACTGGCAATGACATGTATTTAATTGAACCGATGGAATCGACCGAATCGGATGGTGAAGAATACGTTGAGCTTGAGTTGGACAATAATCAACTTGATGAAAGCCAGTCGGTCGAAGAGAACAGTTCCTTACACCATGAATACGAATACATTCGGAAGCCTGTCACAACAAAGAGATTGCGTGAATCAAGCACATACGAAGGAACACCGTCATACAAGCGACCACAAATCGATCGTTCATTGCTCGAATTTCAGAAAAAACTGATGCAAATGGAGTTCGATGATATGAAGAAATTACGGCACGAAAAGCATCAACTTGAAATTGCCATTCTCAAAGCCGAACTAACACACAAAACATTAGAGCATCAAAAACAAATGGAAATTATGAATAAGAAAATTCAAGATTAGATTGACTTTGTTTTGAAATACGATCATTGATAGCAATGTTCGTTCAATTTACGGAATTTTTTTTTTTTTTTTCACACATAATATACTATGTAATATATTTTAAATCACTTTCACTTTGGAATATCGACATTTATGAATTGAACAAACACCTTTTGTTGTAGAATTAAAAATAAAATGAAATAAAAAAATCACTTGGACATTTATATTGAATATTGGTTTTACTCACTTGAATCCATGTTGGTGGCAGACAATGAAGACCGTACCGGCTTAATATCCGAGAAATCTGAATTATTTGATGTGTTTGCATTGTTTGCACTGTCAATTGGTGTATTTGATGCGTTTGGAGTTGATGTTGCTGAATTACTGGCCTCAATATTTATTCGCGGCCGATGTCCGGGAAAATGGCTTATAATGTAGTCCATTTCATTATAATATAACCAATACGGTCGCTGTTCGCCATTCATTTGTGCGCGCTTTATTTCAAAATATTTTCCTTTTAAATTCTCATATCTGGAACAAAAGAATGAAATGAAAAACAAAACCAAATTCGAAATTCGAATAAATAATGCAATCGAGTACACATACTTTTTGTAACACTGTCTTGTGCTTTTGGCGAATTTCGGAAATTTAATTTTCATACACTTAAAGATGTAATTCCAAACGAAGGCATGTGACTGTTTATTATCTTTGAACATCGCCAAAGTTTTCGGATTCATTAGTATTTTCAATAAATGTCTGGTTTCAACAACTGTAAACACTTTTGTTGATGTTTGTTGTTGTTCTTGCGGTTGTTGTGCTTGTGCATCCATGATGAGTAAGAGAGATTCACTAAAGTATCTATATATGTATATTGGTATCGAAAAATAAAAATGATTTACACCCAACAAATTTATTGTCGTTCAATCGACAAAGAGGTCAAAAATAAAACTCTCTCGAAATAGCAAATGGAATGTATGGGAAAAACGAATGAGAGAAAATAAAAACAACAAACAACGAAGAACTTTTACGCAAAATTTACAGCACACACACTCTCTTCTTCAGTGGATTCAGTAGACACCGAGTAGCGTAGGTAAATATAGAATGTCACTAAACGAAGTAAGTAAAGACTAGTACTTAGTCGTGACAGGTTTCCTTACATATGCACCGGATGCGTTTAATGGTACATAAAAAAGATTTCTCTTTTTTTTTTTAAAAAAAAACAGCGAAAAGCTTAAACAAAAAAATAGTTGGACCACGAAAATTGAAATAAGTTCGAACGAATATATGAAGTTAATCCACGATCATCCGACCAAACAAAATTTGATGTTTGATCACAAGTATTCCTATAATACTTAGGACCTAATCCAAGGTGATTTTGTTCAAATTCATATAAGATATATTTTTTATCATTTTTTTTTTAAATTGATTTTTATGTTGTAAATTTTGCCAAAATTAAGCGGCAATTTGTTTTATTTTCATTATTTTCAAACAATCAACATACATGACATATTAAGCGTGCCTATAGTGCAAAGCGAAAAAAAATCGTTATTGCCGCAACACACACAGTGTACACACTCCAACGCAAAATATACACAAAATTCAGATAGAGAGCGAGAGCGGGTATCCAATTTTACTCTCGCCGTTGAATGTGTTGATAGAAAGAATCAATTTGATGAATTTTAAGTGTGTGCGCATGTGTCAAAATAATAATCTCAACGGCCGTTGTCTTCTCACCAATTTGGCGCTGTCTCTGACGCCAATTCTGTCTTCCTCACTCTATTGCATAAAACAATCAACAATCAATGTGTTATGTGTATGTGCAATGTCAATTTTCGTCTTGCTTTCGCTCTCACTCTTTCATACATTCAAGCGAATATTCATCGATGACGATACGGCGCGCACAGTCTTCGTTCAGTGTTCGTATTGTAGTGTTGCCTTCTCTCCACAGAGAAAAAAAGAAGTAATAATCCGTGTATGTGGAAAAACAAGAGTGAGAGATAGAAAAATTTGAGAATTTTTTCAAATGATTTTGGCTGAATAAAATTTGAAAAGTCGAAATTGGGTAACCTTTGCACCAAAAGTCATCATTCAAGTGTTATGCACATCTGAATATGATTAGAGATCATTCGAAAAAAAATTCTCGATTTTTCTTTCAAGATATATCACACGAAAAAAAAGATTCATTGATTTCTTGCGTTCATTCGTTTGTGTGTCGATTTTTTTTCTGTTGAGCTATCAACCATTATATATTTTTGTTATGTTTGTTTTGTGCTGATTAAATTTTTTTCGGTGGCGTTTTTCATAGTTCATTGCACAGTAAAGTGAATGAAAAAAAATCACAACTAATCGAAAATATGTATTATTTCTTGTAAATAGGAAACAAAAGCAATAAATCGAGGAAGTGAAGAGCATAGAAAAAAAAATCAACGAAGAAGAAGTTAAAGAAAACAAAATATTGTGTATGGTGCACAACATAGGTTAAGCAAAAAGAAGCTGCACGCCGAATTATTGAAAAAAAAAAAAAAAATAATAATAATATACAACGATACAAAAAAAAGAAAAAGAAGAAGAAGCAATAGAGTGCAACAACAACAGCGTTGTTGCGATAGGAATAGATAAGCAAAGTTGAGTGTAAAATTGAAATTGTTTGTGTTTGATTAGTGGGTGAAATCGAACGGATAAAAATCAAACTCGACAGAAAATGTCGGGTAACACGGGCATGGAAGCGCTAATACCTATAGTAAATAAGCTACAAGATGCATTCACACAATTGGGCGTGCATATGCAATTGGATTTGCCACAAATTGCCGTGGTCGGAAGTCAAAGTGCTGGAAAATCATCCGTACTAGAAAACTTTGTCGGAAAGTAAGTAAAATTTGTGCAAAAGAAAACATGTAACCAAAAAAAAACACACACAGAGAAGACATACATAAAAGTCAGTGCTCCAATTTTTTCGGTTGACTAAAGCGAAGACGAAGGGAAAAAACAACAACTGCTATCAATTTATTTCGTTAACAATGACAATTACAAACAGCAAGTGTTTTCGATTTGTCATTGACATCACATTATACTGTGTCAGACATACACACACACACGTTGTATGGATTAACATTCCGAACATTTTTATCTAAAATTCATTTATTTATTAAAATTCATTGTGTGCTACAAATGGATTTGGTGATTTTAATTGAAGCGCGTCCAAATCCACGTAAATCACGTCATCAGGTAGTTGTGTGTTCTAAAAAAGATTTTAATGTTTCATATTGGCATGAGAAGAAAAGAGTTCATTTTGTTTGGGGGAATAAAAAGAAGAATCATCATAGTCGCCGTCGTCGCTCTGCTTGTAGTTTGCGAAAAAAAATCGTTAAAACGTCATTCAAACTGTCTTAGTTGACATAACACAAAGAAGAATAGAGAGAGCGAAAAAAAAAAGTGAAGGCAAGAACAACGAACGAAAGAATGAAAAAACGCAAAACGAAGAGCACTATCCAGTTTGGTTTTGTTGTCTTATTTCTCATTTAATTTCGCAGGGCTGCGAATATTTGCTTCGCATTTGAATTGTAATTTTCAGTCATACCAAAAAATTCCGTGGGTTGGAGGGCAATTTTGTGTGTTAGTGTATGGTGTATCAACCCTGGAGCTTTTATGCCACTTTCTAAATTTTCGATCGAAAACATGCATACACACACTCACACATTTTAGTGAGAGAGAGCCACCCATTTCAACATAGACAGGCACAAGGTTATATGTCACATAGCAAATATATTGAATCAAAATACAGTGCGCGCATATCCATGAGTATCCACCTCATGTACAAGCACACACACACAAATTAACGCTCCAGTTTCGTGTGCTATGGTCAATAATAAGGGAAGATATGTACACGATAGAATACAGCGAGAAAATCAACAACAAATCCACACACAGAAATATCTCACATTTCTGTGAAAAGAAACATAGTTTGTTCCTTCGTTGTTCATACAACTCTGGATGAATGAACGTTTTGCCAATCGCACCATCACCACCAATACATATGACGCAAACACATTTTATGTTGAGCCTGTTTATTCTTATTTCGTTCTCTTTCGCTTACTCTCCATGTGTTACAGCGTTGCGTTATAAAAACGTAAGTGTTTTGGTGGAGAACTGCCGTTTTATGAATAATCAATAAATTGAACGTACATGGAATGTTCCATATACATTTATATATGTAATTTTTTTTATTCATAACAAACGTCATTGCTGCTGTAAATTATTTTCAATCCAGCTGAAGAAAATAAATTGATACTGATAAATTGTATCGATTGAAATGATTAGTAGTGCATTAGAAATGACTCATAAATGCACGACAGTAATTATAGTGGAAACTATCAGTTTCTAATTGGTTTTGCAAAGCTTGATTCATCAGAAATTAACAGTAACAAGAGATCCACATACAAAAAAAACCAAACTCTATATGCTTCAGTGTGCTTCGTTTTGAATGACACAATGCCACGGACAATGAATCATATATGATTGTTTATAGCAATCTCATCTAACGTCAAAAATCTCATAAAACCAGTAATAGTACATCTATTTATCATTTTTCAGATTGAAAAAACAGATCACTTCTTCTTTAATGAAATAGTATTGATTTTTGTCGTAAAATAAAGTTGTGTTTTAATTAAATTAAAATAATAGTTTTATGCATGTAAAGCGAGCAAATAACAACAGCGACGACGATGATGACAACAACTTGAAATCAATTCATCCAGACAAAAGAAGACAATAAAATATTAAAAACGAAATGCCATATTGAGAAAGAGATAGAGAAAGAAAACCCCTTTTGATGCCATTTCAATTGTTTTCAATTTAATTAATAAAACAATAATGTTGTACAATGTGTGCAAGGCAAACGACTCTCCCATACATACCGTTTTAAATATCACATAGAATCACATATCATCGAATTTACACTTTGTGCAAGTATCCTCCGATCTCATCATATTTTATTTTTTCGTTGATTGTGTGTATGTGTGTGCACTGCAATCGTGCTCGCACACAAACACATGTCAAACACATCGTGTTCGAGACAAATTAGCAGTGCGTTTGACATTCGTTATTATTTTAACCGTTTCGGAATCTCTCTTTATTGTTATTTTCTCGCTTTGTTTGCCTGCAACGTTTTTTTTTTCGCATTCAATCAATTTAATGATGCTTTTGTTTTGTTTTGTGTCGGGTGTCCCAAAGTCGTGACTACAAATGCTTGTGCTGATCATCATAGAACATTAATTTCAAAAAAAATTAAAAATAAATTTTCTTTCTGATAAACATTTGTCACGATATCGGTCGAATGAAAATTTCGGCCACAAGTATTAGTTTATGTTTACAAACCGTCTCACTTACCAAAAATATACAAAATATAATCGACACTCACAGTAAACAATTTGAACAACATTTGAATGAAGCAAACAAAAAAAGAGAAATGAGTGATAAGCGGATAAGATCAAACAGTGACTCATTCATTGATGTCACACGTCAACATTTACTCGAAAGTTGCCTTATTTATTCATATTTATCTGTTTTGTTTTGAAAGTAATTGAAGAAAGGCTTATCTATTGACATGAAAAATTCATTGCAATGGAACCGTTTCTTGACCCAACGACACGGTTATAAGCAAAACAACTGAATGAATTTGAACTTAATAAATGTACCCCATCCCCCGAGAAAAAAAGACGTTCAAAATTCAAAACAATCGATTGCTCCAATTTTTCCCAAACGGTCATACGGTATACATTCATAACGATCGATTTTTCTTGTGTTTGCATTCACCAAATGGATTCATGCACAGTTCATGAGTTATACAGCATTTGAGTAGTATGTGTCCTGATTTCCACATACATCAACCGATTTTGTGAGGAAAACAGAACGGAAAAATTGTACATAGTTAAAATTCGTTATGCAATATAGAAATGGATGACATGTATTTTGCATTCGGCATATCGCGTCACATTGCATTTTATAAGCGAAATGAACAATTCTATATCGGCAAGAGGCAAAAATGACGATATTTTTGCAAACACTCACATTGAGAAATTGAAAATGGCACATAGGTTACTTTAATTTTCATCTCTGAAATTGGTTGCATTCTCCAATTTGTAGATAAAATGTATTTAGTTCTCGTTACAAGCATAACTTTGAGAATACAATATTTTAACATATTTTGAGTTCAGTATTTTGAACCCACTTCGACAAAAATGCGTCAGAAGCTAAAACACATGTGTGAAACATATGATAATAATGAATCATCTCATGCCAAATATTACACGAAAGGTGATTCATGATTTTTTCGCATGCAAAATGTGACTTTTACGATAAGCTGAAAAACGATTGGTGTGCAATAATGCTGGCATATCTCATTACAACCAATTGACAAACGGTGTTGCTCTGTTTCAAATTAAAATGTAAACGGAAAAAAACAAAAAGTAAATGTTCCACCACATGGTACTGGTTTAATTAAGTGTTCATGGTTTTTGCCAGCGTCAATTCAACGATTTATGCTGGGAGACTGTCATTCATTTGATAATATTTTCACATACGAACTAAAACTGTCTTTCATATTATAATAATAACCATTAAAATAATAAAAATGCAGCTTCCGATGATGATAAGGCCAAACACGAATTCATAAACAATGAGCAATGGAATGAGTGTTATAGTTTGAAGGGGAAATTTATCATTGCGTTTGCTAATCATTTCATGCGTTTTGCCTTGTTACTTTTTTTTTGTTTGAATTATTTTGTAACATTCCGTTCCGATCCCTGATTATCGTACTTACATCGTAAATTTCCGAGAATAAAAAGATGAGAAATTCGCAAAAAAACGAAACGAAAATTACGTTATCAATGATTTAAAACCGTAAAAACAGACATTTATTAGAATACAAGATTTTCTTGGTTGTTCTTACATCGGCGGGCAAAGTGTTATTGTACTCATTACGACTCATTTCAGCTGATTATATCGAATGATATGAAATGAATGCTTGAAACACAATCTTTTGTCTCAGATTCATTTTCATTTGATGTGTAGTGAACGAGAAAGAAAAAATAATAATTTTAAGACTGTCTATGTCTGTTGTTTTATATTCTTTCTATCAAAACATGTAAATATGGACTCGAGATTGCACGAGAAAGAGATAAAACACACACACAGTTTATTGTGTAGTGTGTTCTTTGCGTAAATACGGAAACAAATACAATGTATCTGGCATTACTTTCGTTTTATTGAATCGCAACACATTGTTATTTATCCAAGAGAGAGAAAAAAATGCTACATTTTGACGTCAACATGAATTCTGTTTGCTTCAATAATCGAGATAATGTATTTGTTTTAGTTTTTTTTTGTTTGTTCTCTATTGAAATTGCCCAAAAGCGTCTAATCATAGGTGCATGCGAAAGAAAACAAGCTCAAATAACAATCCGAAGAATATAGTATATTTTCGATTTTTGCGTGGGCGCTTCGAATACATGCATCTAGATATTTGGTATATCGAAATATGGGGACGATACATTTTGCGTGATAAAAGAACGCATTGTGGTTTCAATGGTCAAGTTTAGCTTTTCTGTCAAAGTTCAGAAAGATATGCTGTTTTTTTCTTGCTTTCCACATGTTTTTTTATTAAACTCAAAACTCATTCGGGGAAACTTTCGCTAGACAAATCAACAGAATTTTTGATACAGGTCCCTATTGGACGTAGACCTTTTTCTTTGTTATGCTTTGCTGATAATATGAAAAGAGGGCGTTGAACATTTAATTCATGTGATGAGAGAAATTTAAATGAATTTAACTGCTGACTAACTAATGACTTTATCATGTTTTTTTTTTCTTGTTTCAATGAGCTGGCAACAGAATATTATTGTGCTATCAGCCAATGACTAGGCCAATGATAGTATTTTTTAGCGGAATCTAATACTTGTTTGTTTGTGTTTTCAGAGATTTTTTGCCCCGAGGTTCTGGTATTGTAACTCGACGACCTTTGATTCTTCAGCTTATTAATGCTCCAGCAGGTAATCTATCGCATTTTTTCACCATTCCACAAATAAATTGGACACATTTTTTAAAAAATAATTTCTGTTTTGGTAATGTTTGTTGCAGAGTTTGGTGAATTCTTGCATTGCAAAGGTAAAAAGTTTATGGATTTCAGTGAGATTCGTATGGAAATCGAGGCTGAAACGGATCGAATAACTGGTAGCAACAAGGGAATCTCGAATATTCCGATAAATTTGCGCGTTTATTCACCAAATGTATTGAATTTGACATTGATCGATTTGCCGGGTTTGACAAAGGTGCCAGTTGGTGATCAGCCCGTCGATATTGAGCAACAAATTAGAGCGATGATCAATCAATTCATTCGCAAAGAGACCTGTCTCATTCTAGCAGTTACACCGGCAAACACCGATTTGGCCAATTCGGATGCATTGAAATTGGCGAAAGAGGTCGATCCACAAGGTATTCGCACAATTGGTGTGATCACAAAATTAGATTTGATGGACGAAGGCACCGATGCACGTGATATTTTGGAAAATAAATTGTTACCATTGCGTCGTGGCTATATTGGTGTGGTGAATCGTTCACAAAAAGATATTGAAGGTCGAAAAGACATAACGCTAGCATTGAAAGCCGAACGTGATTTCTTCTTGGGTCATGATTCATATCGGCATATCGCCGATCGCTTGGGTACACCATACTTACAACGCATTTTAAATCAACAGCTAACCAATCACATTCGTGATACGCTGCCCGGTTTGCGTGATAAATTGCAAAAACAAATGCTCTCGCTGGAAAAAGAGGTCGAACAATTCAAACACTTTCGACCAGACGATCCAAGCATCAAAACAAAGGCTATGTTGCAGTACGTATCTTATGTTAATTGATGTCGAACATAGATGAGCATGAATTTATTCAAATTTATTGTTTCTTATAGAATGATCCAACAATTGCAATCAGATTTCGAACGCACGATTGAAGGATCTGGTTCAGCACTTGTTAATACAAATGAACTGTCAGGTGGTGCTAAAATTAACCGCATATTCCATGAACGGTGAGTGCTCTTTTCTTGATCGAATATATGATTATTCTAATTTAATCGATTGTTTGCTCTGATCACTTTCAGTTTACGCTTCGAAATCGTTAAGATGTGTTGTGATGAGAAAGAGCTGCGACGTGAGATTTCATTTGCCATTCGTAACATTCACGGTATTCGGGTTGGTCTATTCACACCAGATATGGCCTTTGAAGCTATTGTGAAAAAGCAAATATCACAGCTCAAAGAGCCAATTCTGAAATGTATCGATTTGGTCGTACAAGAACTCTCAACTGTCGTTCGCCTCTGTACTGATAAGGTTGGTTGAAAATGAATTTTGTTTAGAATCTACCGTATTAAAAAAACGATCCACTTTCAGATGTCGAGATATCCAAATTTACGTGAAGTGGCCGAAAGTATTATTACCTCGTACATTCGTCAAAGAGAGCAATTGGCCAAAGAACAAATTTTATTGCTCATCGATTTTGAATTAGCCTACATGAATACCAATCACGAGGATTTCATTGGATTTGCCAAGTAAGTGACCGATCGCTCACATTTGATGTTTCCAGAATTAATTTTTTTTTTGGATTTTTAGCGCTCAAAATAAATCTGACAGCAATCCAAATAAATCTGGTACCCGAACATTGGGCAATCAAGTAATTCGTAAGGGAAATTTGTGCATTCAAAATTTGGGCATTATGAAAGGTAAGATAGAGAGAAATTAAACAAAAATGAAATCAATCAAAATGACCAGGCGGTAACCAAGTGAGCTAGAATTTTGTTTAGCACAAACTAGGAGATGTTTTTATGACATTTGATTATTTTTATTTTCAAAATAGAATCTTAGCTCAATATGGGACTATACCAGTGACCGGTTTGCGCATATTTCTATGCCTGATAGCTATGCTAAGCATAGCGGAGACGCAAGCCGCAACGCACCCGTCGCCATTCGATTCGAGCTATATATTGTATGCGCACGGTCGTCTGCATAAACGAACATGTGCATTGTTCATATAGAGTGAACGGCGATGCGTCGGTTGCGTTTGCGGCTATGCTTGGCATATCTATGCTACCTAGCGTATTTAGGCAAGCATAGAAATATGCGCGAACCGGTCACTGGACTATACCAAAAAAAAAAGTTCAATTTAAAAGATATTGGTTTTTAATTCTTTTCATTTATTTTGTGTTGTTTTGGGGGTTGATGAAATGGATAGTTGTTTGGCATTTTATAAGACATTTTTATTTCGGTTTGTAATATTTGAATTTATTTTCGATTATCACTTCTCCCCTCTCACACCCATACATATGACTAACGCAAGTGTTAAATGCCTGGACACCGCTTCCGATTTCTGTTAACAGCACCGCATATTTGAGTCTAAAAATTAAATAGATTTACAACATCCATCTATTCAATTTCTCGATTCGATACAAAATAATGCCATGAAAGAATGAATGACAAAGTGCATGCGCGACCTCAACCTCTTTTATTAAAATTAAATGAAAATTTCTGTTCAAAATTTAGGTGGTTCACGGCCCTATTGGTTCGTATTGACATCGGAAAGCATATCTTGGTACAAAGATGAAGATGAAAAAGAGAAAAAATTCATGTTACCTTTGGATGGATTGAAACTTCGTGACATTGAACAAGGATTCATGTCACGCAAACACACATTCGCTCTATTCAATCCGGACGGTCGAAATGTCTACAAAGACTACAAACAGTTAGAATTATCGTGTGAAAGTGTTGATGACGTTGATTCTTGGAAGGCATCATTCTTGCGAGCTGGTGTTTACCCAGAAAAAGATCAACAAACCGGTGATAACGGTGAAGAGGTAAGCACTTTAGTCCTCTTGTTCACGTTTCTTCTGCACTTTCTTTTTATATAAAACTCCAATTTGCGAAGAGAAAAGTAGGAAAAATGTTTGCTTCAAGGTTCATTATTATCCTAATTCTGTTACGCCGATTTGACAAATTCCAGCGAAAGAACAAACTTACTGATTTCAATAAAACCTTTTTTGTTTAATGCTCTCTTTCTATCGAAACTCAATAAACATTATGTGTTTTGTTAATCGGTGATCGAATAACAGCAGAACGAAGGAGTGCAGGTTTGTTCATAGTGTTTTTTTTTCTGTTTATTCCAAAAGCTTTTTCAATTGAGTGTGTATATTCATTCGGGTTTTCCACTCCTTTACAGTTTTTATTTTAAATTTAAATTTGGACACTAACCATCTTTAGTGCTAACATATAAATTCACATCCACAAACTTGTATTGTTTTTTTTATCTCGTTTAAATTATGATATTTTGCCACTTATTTTTGTTGAGTTTGAACAACAACATACACACACATACACGAAATTGTCCTTGTATTATGTTTGCTAGAATCTGAATATTGTATATTGGGATAATAACGAAACATTTAAAAGACATGCCAAAACACAGTAATACTAATCATAGACACAGACATACACCACACAAAACTCATTACACATTTACATGATTTTGTTTTTCTTAGAGAATTCGAATTTGTCTCCTTTTTAAACTTCTATTGTAGCAAGATTATTTTACGTTTTTTAATTCCTACGAAAAAAGGTCTTTTTGGTTTAAATTTAAGAAAAAAAAATCGCATACATTTTATGGAATTAAAAAATTCTTTGGAATTTTAAGATTTGCATGCCTTTCATAGTCATAGACATTTTTTATGGGAAAATATTAATGCACAAATTTCCATTGCTAATGCACATAAAAATTCAATAATCGATTCAAAATTTGTGCATGTAAATCGCCGTGGAGGCATAAAAAAGAACATCAACAATGAATGGACCAATGAGCTTTGATCTCAATATTTTGTCGCAGTACATTTTATCTTTTTTATCAAATTTCACCTTATGAACAATTTTTCACACGATGTCCATGTTTTTTCCTCCATACTTTGTAATCGTGTTGTACATTACACTGTCGGAATCATATACTAAAGTGGAAAATTTGAATGGCATTTTTTCAGGAACAAGGCGAACAGTCAACCACTTCACTGGATCCAATGCTTGAAAGACAAGTCGAAACTATTCGCAATTTGGTCGATTCATATATGCGCATTGTTACCAAAACTACACGCGACATGGTACCCAAGGCAATTATGATGCTTGTTATCAACAATGTCAAAGATTTCATCAACGGCGAACTATTAGCCCATTTATATGCATCTGGTGATCAAGTTAGTTTCGATTTTATTTTATTTTCAAAACACTTCGTTTTCTTAATAGGTTTGAAATTCTAATAAATTTCGATCATTTTTTCAATAGAATAAAATGATGGAAGAAAGTCCAGAAGAAGCACAAAAACGCGAAGGAATGTTGAGAATGTACCATGCTTGCAAAGAAGCACTCCACATTATTGGTAAGTTAATAAAAACCGTTGGAAAAAAAATATATTCTTGAAAAACTTGCAAAAGAAGAAATGAAAGAAAATGTGAAAAATTCAACGTGGATTAATTCGATTTTGTCAAATAGGTGATGTATCAATGGCAACAGTTGGAACGCCAGTTCCACCACCTGTGAAAAATGATTGGTTATCAAGTGCATTGGATAATCCAAAATTATCACCACCCAGTCCAGGTGGACCACGAAAAATGGCACCACCAACTGCGGTAAGCAATCATTTTATTTTAAATACTCGACCGGGCGCTGAATTTCTTTTTTATATAAAAATCGTTTCATTCCATTTTGGTTAAAGGTTGGAGCTCGAGGACCTCCACCACCACCAGTAACAAATCGTGCTGCTCCATCAATTCCAAATCGGCCTGGACCAGGCGCTCCACAAGGTCGACCAGGCGGTGCTTTGCCACCACCATTAATCCCAGCGTAAGTCATTCAATCAATTAAAATACACACACAATTTTTTTCCAATTTTTTACATTTTAATTTTAAAATTCATTTTCAAGCTTTTCAATTCGATTCAATTCGCATTATTTATTTTTCCAAGTGATTTTTATTTAAATTCTTCAAACGAATAAAAAACAAATAGAGCACGATTATTATAATAATAATTCAAACACATTTCAATCATTGGAGTGCATTTATGGCAAAAAAAGCCGAATAGATCTTTGTGATGTGGAAACTGAAAATCGGCTTAAATTTGATTTTTCAATTTCAATTTTTTGTGCACTTCTATAAATTTACAGCACTGAAAAATCACAGTTTGATTGCTCATCTACGATGGAAAGTGATGCAATTATTTTTCGGGGGTTCTATATTTATTTACATAAGATTTTCTCTAACATAAAGTTTTCGTTTGTGGGAATTTTTTATGGTTTCAATTTAGTTACTGTCTCTATAAAATTCTTTATAATTTATGTTGTTCGCACTATCCATACAACGACAATCATCTGATCTCATTTTTTTCTTCATTGTTTTGCCGTTCTTCATTCTAATCGAATCAAACACTAAATTATTTGCAGGAGGCGTTAAGCTCATCACTAACCCAGCAATTAAAACTTAAACCCATTAAATAAAACAAAAATATATAAAAAATAGAAAACAAAAAAATGCTATATAAATAAATATGAGATATCGCATATTTTGAATAAAAATTCACCTATCTATTGAATGTTATTGAATTTAAATGAGAAACTACTAAAAAGATTATATATATATTTAATGACACAAAAGTTATGCTAGAAATAGTGATTGTTGAAATATGAATATTGCCGAAAAGTGATGCAAAAAAAAGAGAAAATAAAAAACACATACACCCAAGCCATTTTTTGATGGATCCGATCAGAATTTCAAGGCTAATAATTTATACGTTGACATTGTACATAACAAAACAAAACATGAGAAAAACCAATCTGTAAAGAATAAACTGGTGTTAAGTTAAAATTCGTAAAGACCGGGAAAAAACCCAAAATGAAAAAAAAAAAATGTCGTAAATACAAAACTTCCCATTTTTTTCTTATGTTTTCCTGCCCAATACCAATTTCAAATTCATTTTCTCATTACACTAAACAAACCGTTTGCACCACTCATACACGCTTTTCCCTCAATGTGGCTTTTAACATACATTTTCCCAATGCAACATTATTCCCCCATTTACATTTTACGTAGAGTACAAAATCGAATAAAATCTTATGATAATTAAAATGAATTAAAAGAAATATATTTGTCAATTTGTTTAAAAAAACGACACCAACGAAATCCCATCAAATCGATGTCGCTTCACATATATTATAAACTCATTTCAATGGTGCACCCTATTTATATTAAAAACATTGGTGTTAGAGAAGCCCCGAAAATTGTATAGAAAAAAAAAACAATTAATAATCTATGTGTGTTTTGTTTGGTTGCTTTCATTTCTATATTTTTTCTCTTTCAATCAATTCAGTTGTCTCCACATTTTAACATTACTTACTAAACGATAAAAAATAATTATCTAATATATAAATTAAGCAAAGAATGATAGAGCAAGAGGTGCTTAAAGTTTTACTCAAATAAACATATTTGGCTTCAGTTGTCACATGTCTTGTATGCATTTAAGAAGATGTTTAAAATGAAATCAGTTCCATTTCAAACTCAAATGTGTAATGTGTGTGAATGTATTAATATAATAGCGTGTTCTCATAGCAATTTAACATGTAGAGTTTTAGAAACAATGAACAAGTTAATGCCAATCATGCGTGAAATTGACCGGTTTTCTTCTTCTTTTGATCACAACCGACAGAGTTGATCACACAAAGCACCCAAATACGATGAAATTCGCTTGGCATTTTTATCGTTTAATTTCGTTCATTTTCGCGTTTATTAAACCCTTTTTATCATGCTCCATATAAGAGCACTCAATTCGCAATAATTTCAATTAATTGTAAATCACAAACACAACGGACACCGTGTGCTTTCATCAAATCTATTTATTATTATTTTTTTCATTTTCTTCCCACTTCTCCTCTATAAATCCGTACACAGACGCGTTCCAAATCAACCACAAATTCCAGCACAAATGCGACAACAAATAAATCAGGCTGTTGGTCAAGCGGTCACAAATGCTGCCGTCAATGAACTATCTAGTGTTTTCGCCAGCAAATTCAAGTAAACACTTCTATAAAAAATATATATTTTAAAACAATAAAAAACAAAACACATTCATTTGCAAACAAAAGGAGAGCAAAATACACTAACGATGTTTCACTTAGGTCTTAATATATATAAGTTCACAAAAAAAATGATGAAGTTTGGATTCAATTCGCATTGGGATGCGCTAAAATTTAAAAAAATATATAAATATATATTTTTTGGTTGCATTTTTTCTGTCAAATGCATTTGTAATTTGAATTCACTAAAACAGCATATCTAAAATCATATATATTGAAATTAACTATAAAACTTAATACTAAAAAAGCGGCAACGGCCGTGATTTGTGCAATGATTGACACTCTTTTGTTTTTGAACATGAAAATAATTCGCTAAAAATTAACCAAATTAACCAAACTTGTTAGCTGTTTAAAGGAACAAAAAACCAATTACTATGTGAACATACAACATATGTAGACTTGTCTTGTTAGCTTTTTTTGCACATCTTGAAGAGAACAAAACAACAATCACACAAAAAATCATGCACTAATACTGTTATACTTTTAAAATTCCATGTTATCAAATTAAATGTCTATTTTAAATACATTCAACAGTTGAAAAGAGAAAAAAAGAACAATGAGAAAATGACAAGTATTCTATAAAATGCGCAAATATTTTCCTAGCTAAGGAGTTATTAATCTTTTTTTTAATCCTCACCGAGAGAGTATTTTTTTGCGATCATATGTTGTGGGCACACCGATCTCATCAAAGAAATGCCCACAGCATTCTTTGGCATCCCTTTATAACACCCAGACATTAAATTGCTCTTTGCCGCTTGTTGTGGGGAAAATATTTAGGAATGAAGAGTTATAAGAGAAATTTTATGAAAAATCCATCGAAAAAGACACTTGAAAGACAAAAAAAAACCAAATCTTTTGCTGTTGTTGTAAATTTTAAAAAAACACACACTATATTTAAACTAAATTCTATATCTTAGATAATCCAAAAATTCGTTTCAATTTGAGGAAAACTAAAATTGCATTCCAAAATCAGACATTCTAGATGATTTAATGATAGAAAAAAAAAAACAAAATTTAATTGGCTGTAGAACATTATATAGGATATGTATTGACTTAGAATGAATTAAACCGACAAAATTAATCAAAAGTTGAATTAAATTACAAACAGAAATATGCTTCATTATGACTTGAAACCTTTTTTTTTCTCTCAAAAGTCGATTTCCGAATTGATTTGTGTTTCACATGACCACCGATCATTTTATCAATTCTATCATCCAATTTCTGTTCATCATCGTTCCTCTTGATTTGAAATCAATTGAACAATTCTTAACAGTTTTCGAGTCTCAATTTATGCATTCGCACACGATGGCGATTCATTATTTCAATAAAAAGCCACACATGTATAACACATATAAATAATAAACTAAACAAAACATATATATATATATACGATATACTTTTGCATAGTATTTAAAAACAAACAAAGTTCAAAATGAAGCTATATTTAATGAGCAGCATAAAATTACAATTCAATGCGTGGCCCAAAGCGTACGTGCACGAATTAAATAAATTGACATGTTGACTTATAGTTTTTATTTTGTGCATTCTGCAACAGCGATTTATTTCACGTAGATTTAAAGCAACAACACAAAAAAAGTGCATACGCAAAAAATTATATAGTAGATTTAATTGAACAAATCAGTTCTAACGCAACAAACAACAATAACAATTCAATAATATCTACCTGAATGTAATCGGTCAGTGTAATCTCATCATCTATATGGACTCATTCATTTCAATGTTTGTGTTGATTCTTACACGGTGAATGATGTGTGCGCGTGCATGTCTTGTACAAATTGCATTTCCAAAATTTCATCAACGATCGACCTAATCTCACGACATTTTCACACTCACACACACACAAATTAAAATGAATGCACGTCAAATTCACGGAATTTTCGAGTAAAATTTTAACTGTAAAACCAGAGTATAGTATTGCTCAGCGCTGCTGCCATCCACACAGCATATTAAAATATCTTGCTAAGAATGCGTCGTCCGTCGCATGCGAATGTACGTACCAGTTTATACATCACAGCAAACAAGAATGCATGCATTGTTCTCTTCACGATTATGTGACTCAAAACATTCGAACGATTGTATAAAGAACAATGCATGTATTGTTGTCCGCTGTGATGTAAAAACTGCTACGTCACTTCGCATGCGACGGACAACGCATTCTCAGCAAGATATTTTAATATGCTGTGGATGGCAGCAGCGCTGAACAATACTCTGTGTAAAACTATCAACAATTGAAGCATTCCTTTGGAGCAAAAACACGCTCAGACGTGCATTTGCCGAAATGCTAAAAACCAAATCATATTTAGTTGCAATGAAATCTAATACACGGATATACCAAGCGAGAACACTAAACAAACTAGCCATACCAATTATATGAATGAAAGGAGAAAATGCATAAAATGAAATTATATGATTATTTTATCACTTAATGGTAACAAATCAACATTAAATTTTAAAATAAATTATAACAAACCAAAAAAAAAAACAATTCAACAATTCAAACGCTTTTCATTCCATTTTTCGTTCTCTGAACAACCTTTTATTTCAAATCTTCTTTTGAACGTTTCAATTACTGTTGCACTCTGACGATTCGAAGCACAAATTTCCTTCGAACTTCCAGAGTCTGACCGTATAATATCGCATTTTGTTTGAATTGTAACACGGTAGATTGCAGTAGATCGAGCAAATTATTATTCAATTGATAGCATGCACTTATTCACAGTAGATTAAGCTTACTAGGGCACCTTTTTATGCGCTTTATTTTAGTTACGCATCCCATTCAGTGCGAGAGTTCCTATGATTTTAACACATTTTTCACAAGTTATGCTCCGAATCAAGGCCTGTGTAAAAAAAATGCGATTGACGATAGAGCTTTACTTTTTCAACATTTACGATAAATTGATAACAAAAAATGCTCCTATGACTCCAATGTCTTTAAATGCTTGTACATGCCTTGATACCATTTGCTCTTGAGCAAAAATGCACTTTTAGACTAGTTTTTTATTAGATTTTTTTCCAGAGACTGTTTCTCAAAGCAATAAATGTGAGGAAAAGCGTCTCTGAGGAGTTTGGCTTTTCCGACACCTACCCATAATATAATTGCTCTGAGAAGCAGTCTCTGATTTTGCTCAGCACCTTAAATCATTTGCATAATTTAACATTTTCGTAGTTGTACACAATTTTGATTTTGTTTATTTTTCCTTTGTATTTGATTTGTTTTTCCAGTCGTCCGAATCAGAATCAGAATGCGCCACCAAAACTTCCAGATAGGCCAGTCTACGGTAATGCGGGTCGGCCACTTTGAAGCGATTATTTAATACGTTTAGGTCACTAGAGTTATCAATTTACTGTATTATGATACGAGGAAGTAAGACAATCAATCGATGAATGGGCGAAAAAAACTCAATTCATCCATTATATGTTGGAATCGAATTTGTAGGAATGTATTTCAAATTGCAAACTATTTAATCTAGCACCTAAGAGTCATTAAAGCAAAACAACAACAAAAATAAAATTGAAAATTTCAAAAAATGAACGATTGGAGTATTCAAAAAATTATGCGCGATTTAATTTATCGTTTGGTGCAATTGCTTAAACGCTTGAATTCATGTGAATGAGACACAAAGTCTTGTTGCTAACAAAACAACAGTATTATTTTTATGTAGTATTTGTAGCCACAAGATTTTCATCCCATTGATAGAAAGAAATTTCACCAATTTAATTAACACTGTGCTATTTAAGATTTAACAAATTCCGTGTAGCATTTTGATAGGAACAATCAGGTGCTAGATGATTAACTGTTTCGTTCGTTTTTTTTGTTGTTGTTGATGATGGATTTTTATTTAAATTGGTCACATTCAATGAATGTGTCTGTTTATACACGATTTCGGTTCCAATGAAAATGCATTTCGTAATTGATAAGAAGACATCAAATAGATTTAGTGAACTATCCAAATGTCGGACTACTGTCTACTAATCACGAAAGTCTGTTTTTTATGTGAATTTTTTTTAACATTGCCCGGTATTTGATCCGCAAGTTTGCTGACATTTGGATAGATCACGATATGTGGTTTTATTTTTAATTTTCAAATGTAGCTCTTTTTTTTCTTTTAAATTATACCGATTTTGAAATAAGAATAATGTGAGTACAGTTTTGCAGACAAACAATGATATTAAGTTTAACGGCCACAAAGTGGTGATAGATAGCAAACAAGCACAAAATTAGTCCTCCACAATCACAAATTTTTGGAATTTTTGAAATTGTTAGAACTCATTCAATCATCACATCCATCTTTTCATTTCGTCAATACGCCTATTCAAATGTACATAAATGTTCTGCATGTTTTTTTTTATGTTTTTATCTTTATTCAATCCAGGAGAAATGATTTGACTCTTTTGTTTGTATGAACGAAAACATTGATTAATAAAAAAAAGAAAATGATGGCCAACATTCAATTGACAACAATTACACTTGTAATAAAAATCAAAATAAATAAAACAAAATGTGTAATACGTGTAAATTTTATGTGTTTCATTTTCATTCAAAAAGCAAGATGAATCTTTTGAGAATTCCAGAGCAGTTACGGGCGCCTTGGAAGTGCGGCCACCTTTCTTGTAAGTGCTGCTCTTTCAAGTGTTTATTTTATGAAATTGGTGTGAGTACCAGTGAGTGCAGTTACGTCCTCGGCGCCAATAACAACACTGGAGAATTCTGATGTTAAACCAAATAGAACTTCATCGTTTATTTAACAAAAATAAAATTACTCTATGTTCATAAATGAGACTGGTTATTTTTGATAAACCTTGATACTTTCCTGGTAAGAATTTCGTTAATATTTTTTAAGCGACCGCCCAAAATCAACTTCACACCAGTTCTGTTTTGGTTTAAAATGAGTACTAAATACTATTTTCATACGAAAAAAAAAATTATTTTACGAAAATTTCACGAAAATAAATGAAAAAAAAAATCCCCAAAAATCAATTCAATAAATAGTAATACAAATTAAAATATTAGAAATAATTTATCAAATAAAATGATATTGTACATCGTCCAGCCTGAAGTTGACTGTGCATGTTGGTGTGGTATTTAGTCGGCCAATATGGCGGCCGGATAGCTGAATGACATATCGTAAATGTCACTGAACCAAAACCCATACATATTTCTTTTTACATTCTATGGTGGATCCATATAGACGTCTACGATGAAGGTAATGAACATTTTTTTGAAAAATTATCGGTGAAAAGTGTGTGCAAGTGTGAAATTTTGATTGAAATTCATTATTGAGATGTCGATGCACAAATATTTATTGTAATATTGCCATTTATTCTGCGGATGATTTATATATTTTGTGATAATTTCGGTGTGAATGATTGGTTTAGAGTGTCGTGACAGATAACCGCTTACCTTCGTTTGTATCTCATGTGTGCAATATAGATTCTCAGCAATGAATGACAATCATGTTATGCAAATAAATGAAAAATTTCTATGAAAAAAAAAACACTAAATGATTAAATTTTTTCGGATTTTTTTAGTTGAACGTTTCTTATCCAGCAACTGGAGCTCAAAAGCTCTTTGAAGTCAACGATGAACACAAACTTCGTATTTTCTACGAAAAGCGTATGGGCGCTGAAGTTCCATCCGATTTACTCGGTGATGAGTGGAAAGGCTATGTTTTACGCATTGCTGGCGGTAACGACAAACAAGGATTCCCAATGAAACAAGGAGTTCTTACACACAGTGAGTTGATTTTTTTTTCCATCGCTTTACGATTTGTGCACAAAACATAACCAAACAAAACAGAAATGTCAAGTGTGAGTGTAAACTGAAATGGTGTTGTTTTCTTTTTCATGTTTGTTTTGCAGCTCGTGTTCGTTTGTTGTTGAAGAAAGGACACTCATGCTATCGCCCACGTCGTAACGGTGAACGCAAACGTAAGTCGGTTCGCGGTTGCATCGTCGACGGTAACATGTCCGTTTTGGCTTTGGTCGTTGTCAAGAAAGGTGAAAAGGAAATCGAAGGATTGACCGACCGTCATGTTCCACGTCGTCTTGGACCAAAACGTGCCAGCAAAATTCGCAAATTGTACAATTTGTCGAAAGAAGATGATGTTCGTCAATATGTTGTTCGTCGTCCATTGCCACAAAAAGAAGGCAAGAAACAACGTTTCACAGCACCAAAAATCCAACGTTTGGTTACACCAAATGTTTTGCAACGCAAGAGACATCGTGTTGCCATCAAGAAGAAGCGTCAACAACGCTCCAAGGAACAACAAGCCGAATACGCTAAATTGTTGGCCCAACGTAAGAAGGAATCAAAGGCCAAACGCGAAGAAGCCAAACGACGCCGTTCAGCCTCAATTCGCGAATCACGAGCTTCACAATCATCACAATGAAGCGATAATTAGGCTTTTTATTTTCCAAAACAAAATAAAAATGAGATAAAAAACCAATAAAACAACACAAATGGAAATTATTCTATTGATTTAAAGCAATGTGTGTTTTTATTTTAATTACTTTTTTAAATGTTTTTTTTTTTGTTGAAATATTTCAGTAGCTTTTGTATGACCTTGTTTTTTAGCCAATATAAATCTGCATTGAACTTCTTTTAGCAAAACGAGTGCAAATGAGGAACTCCTTCTCAAGATCATTTGCTCGCTTTTCAATATTACTTCATATTATCTCTTCAATTTAATATCAATGCTTGATTCCAGTTCAAATTGAGCAGCACTTTAACTTTGCAATGCTATTGCAACATATCCAGATGTTGAATGATGTTTATAAGGTTTTTTTTCTTCAAATGTATAAAGTGTCCAAGCCTGACGTAACAGTTGAATGGATATAAGTTAAAAATGGAGGTCATATCGCTCCTCATGACTTTTAGTTACTCATGTTACATGTATTTTCTTTATGATTTATTTTACCGAATCGTATTTGAACGTGAATCAAGTCCTATGATCAGAACTGTATTGGCACCGCAGGAGTTGCTGGCACTATTGAGTATCCGCTCTAAATTCATATACAGTGCCATGCCTGAATTGAAGAAACAGGTGACTAAAAGTGTCAGCACCTCTTCGGTGCCTATAACAGCTCTGCTCATGATTTAAAACTACCAATTGCTACTTAAATATCAAGTGTAAAAGGGCTGAGTAGTAGCATTTGTCATTGATATTGAATCAAAACAACAAATCTGTTACCATTTCTGTTTGCTGAACATTTTGCTTTAATATATCTATCCCAATAGAGACAGCTATAGCTGAAAAGAAAATCTTACATCTAAAAGCAGACTAAATATGATGAAAAGATGAATAAAACTAGCCACATGTGTTTTTGTTTTTGTTTAAAATAAACAAATCAAAGTTTTTTTTATGAATTTTTATTTCTTTCGTAAATTTAATTCACATTTATAAAATCGATCTTGCATTGATGGTGATTGCGCGGGTCGATTATATGAAAACAGTTGTTAATTGTGAATTGTTTGCCGCAATCAGATGTTGGATGCATGTTTGGCGTTTACTTGGCATGGCCGGCTTTACGCATTTGTGTCAAGATGTTGGACAATTCTTCACGCTTTCTCTTTCCACGGATGTGTGTGCCCAAACGAGCTTTGCAGAATTTCAATGCACGCTTATCCTTTGAAATTTTCAACAATTCCATGCATCTCTTTTCATATGGAGCGTGTCCAACGACTTCACGGACCAAATCACGAACGAATTTGGTGTGTTTGGTTTGGATCTATGAAGAAAAACGAAACGACATTAGTATATCATAATCATGGACTTGAATGAAAAAAATGTGTTTTATTCAACGGAAAAACGTTTCAATGTATTCGAAAAATCGATCAGTGCCTACAAATTAACCAAGAAGCAAACGAGTCATATCTGTATTGAACGATGTATCAAAAGAATATTGACACACGTCAATGCAAAAAGTCTCGTGAATTTGCTTGTCTTTGAATGGATTAGTTTTGTTGTCATCATTAAAGAAACGCCGTTAAAATATTTCACACATGAAAAACACATTTTTTTTGGTTCAAAATTGAGGTTATGCTTCATAACATCAGATTTTTTTCTTCTTCTGGTGAATACACAAACAGCACTTTGGTTCAACTTACATTTTTAACGTTTGTTCCTTTAAGACCCTTCACTTTTTTGTCACCTTTGTAGGTAACACGACGAAGTTTGGTGGTTTTAAAGCCTTTGGTAAGACCAACAGCAATTTGATAACGTACAGCCATCTTCGCTATTTATCTGAAATGAAACAACAGAAAAATGTGTTTTGTTAGATTATATTTCGATACACACACACACTCTGCATACAGCATTTGCATTGATCGTGTACATTTGGCAGAAAGGATGAAATACTTTGGTAAAAAAACGTAATTTATGTGCCATCGCATTGCTTTCGATGAAAAATTTTGATTTTATTCGATTTGTGATGCCACATTGTGTAAATTATTCACGAAAAATGCAATTATTTTATGGTCGATGAATAAAATAAAGTGAGATGAAATAAAAGTTTGTGTTGTACCTTTTGCAGTGACAGCCGGAAAGAATGCGTACGTCGAAGATGTTTTTCCACATTCGATGGCGAGGTTTGGTTGAATGTCGTTGATGGCGCTACCGTCAACAATTCAATCTGTCAATTGTGTTCTAATTTTATGCAGTTGTCATTTTGGAGGCAAAATCTAATGTCAAATTGTTTATTGTTAGTATTTCACCTGTGAAGAGTTTTTTTTCTCAACAATAGTTTTATGTGAAACTGCGTATATCTTTAGTTTCACAATAAAAATGGTACAAACACGGCGTAGAAAAGCGGCAAATAAAACACCTGTTAAAACAATAAAACGGGACAAAGCCGTTGGAAAATCGAAAAAAGCACAAAATAATTTTGATCGATGCAAAAATTGGATTCAACAACAGAAAAAAGAGAAAACCAAAATTCAACCAGAACAATTGGATTCAAATGATTCAGACGAAGAACAAAGAGACGTTAATTTGGCGCCAATTTCGGTAAAAAAAATTCTTCTCTAGAATAAAATGAAAATATAAAGTTAATGGTTTTTATTTCATGCGTTCAAAAGGATGCCCAAGACAATGAAGAAAATGTTAAGCAAATTGTCTTGTCTTGTTGTGAATGGCAACGATGTAATCGATTGTTTGATAAACATACGGAGTTTTGTGAACATGTTTTGAGCCATTTGCAGCCGACTGCCGAGATATTCAAATGTGAATGGGATCTGTGTGGAATTGAATGCGATGATTTTGTAATTTTCAAACGGCACGTTGGATATCATTGTTATATGACACGCTTGAAAACCGTTGGCGAACAACTATTGATCAAGAGACCAATGCCAGCGTGTTTGATTTCATCACGTGGACGGAATTTAATTCCGGCCACCGACTCGAAGTACGTTTGCATGTGGAAAGATTGCAGCTATACATTCGATATGGTGGAAGATTTTTACTCACACGCATATTCACATTGTGTGCATGAGCTCGAGTTCAATAAGCAGGGCAATCGAAATAAACCAGTTCAATGCCAATGGTGGGTGTTTAAATTCAAATCAAATGGATGAAATGGCATTTTTAAATAATTCTTTCTTTTCATTAAATGTCACAGGGTTTCGTGTAAGAGAATGTTTAATAAAAGGCTGAAAATGACGGATCACATGCGAACACATACGGGTGAACGATTCGTCGCGTGTTTAAATTGTGGCCAAACAATAAATTCGTATGCAAAATTCTACGATCATTTTCGGCGTCAGGCTTTAAACAGTAAGTGAAATTGCTCAAACCATTTCTCATCGAATTGACGAAATATTTTTTTTTCAATATAGAGAATTACAAGTGTGATCACTGTTTTCAAACTTTTCACACCGAAGAATTGTTGAATAATCACACATCGGCCCATGTAAATCGTGTGAAATGCACGGAATGCGATATGACATGCCCATCGAATGCAGCTCTTGTCCAACATTTTCGCTATCGTCATTTGAACGAACGGTAAACGCTGAACAATTTTATCTTTTCAATCTTACTCACACCTTTTTTTTTTTGTTTTGTTTATTTCAGTCCATTTAAATGTAGCGAATGTGATTATGCGGCGGTTACAAAATGGGATTTGAATAAGCATCAATCGAGAAAGCACAACATCGAGCAAACAACATATTTTTGTGAAGAGTGTGATTTTACATGTTTGACAATAAATCAATGGCGAAAACATTCGCGCGACGAGCATGGCGATGGGCCAAATCTATATTGTTGTCATTGTTGCGAACGACAATACAAAAGCGGTGCATCGCTCTCGCGACATTTAAGAAAGAGTCATGGATTTCGATTGCCGTCTGGTCACATACGATTTACCTTTCAACTGTGCGATGATGGCATATACCGTGTACAGGTAATTTAATTATTTCCATTGTTTTTTTTTTGTTTCTGTGATAATTTGATAGACTTGGATTCTTTTTTTTTCTCGACAGCAAACTCGAATGGAAACAGAATTTGTGTCAAAACAAATTTCAATGGCAACGCATGCAAAAGATGTGTCAATAAATAAAAATGTCACATATTCGCTGAGTGAATTTAAGGAAACCACTGATGGCATACAGATGTCAGTAATTGAAACTGAGAAACAGAATGAAATACCGACGATGGTCAAACCAGCAACGGAAAATAATAAACTTGAACCCAAATCACGAAATGCAGATCAATCGACGAAAATGGCACCCGCTCAATATGAGATCGATTCAAGCACATTTGAATTTATGGAATGTTTGAATTTGAAAAGCAATCATGGCGAGTTGAAAAACATCGATAATTTCTCTGTGATCAAGAAATATGCGAAGAAAAAACGACAAAAGAGTCAACGCATCACATATATTATTGAAGAATTCGACGAGCAAGGGAACATGATTAAAACTCAAACTCTACCATGTGATACTGAAATAGATACATCCGACTAATCGGAACTATTTTATGTTTCTCCTTATTTACAGGAATGTTTTATATGATTTCAATTATTATTTGAAATAATTATTTTTATGATTTTATATGATTTCAATTATTATTTTATTTTATGTAATTTTTTGAATGTATGATTAATTGATGATGTTTGTTAGTTGACATTGTTGTTTTGGTCCGGCGGTCTTAACAATGAAACTGGCAATGGTACATCAAAGATCCGGCAAAGTCCTATGTAATTTAAAGCAAATACATTAAATAATGAATATTCTGTTTCCAATTGATTCATACCTTTGAGCATAATGCATTTTGCTGCAACAATATCTCGGTGCCAAGTAACTGTTTGTGGAACAACATCATCATCATCAACATTTAATGGCCAATTTTTGTAGGTAACTTTAACCTTTGACATTAAACGCCCAGTCCGAATTTTTTCGTTCACAGCCTCACGATTGCCATCGATAATTTGTCGCTTAATAATTGCACGTTTTCTTCTCAAAACACGTCTGTTGACCGTTGACACAATGATATCTGGCAGTCCAGCGACTGAATCTGGCAGGCCATCAATCTTTTTCGCTCTACAATCGTAGCACACTTTAAATCGATCATCTTTTGTGTGCCTTGGAAAACGTTCCTGACAATTCGCGCATGTTTGTGATGTTCCCCATTCATCTTGCATTTCAACTTCTGAATGTCCAAGTTTTTTAATGCTCACACGAAACTTACGCGATCCCGGACATCTTTTACGCTTTTTTATTCCAAACGGTCGATCGGGTTTCATCGCCCAAGCACCAAATTGAACCAACGACGGTTTGTTGTTTGTCACACGCACGGCGATTTGATCATTTACTCTGGTCGAGCGAATGTGATGGTCCAAATCCAGTCGTGCATATTCACGCGTCGCATAAGCTGCCATTCCTTTTCGTAACATTTTAATGCGATATTCAATGTATGATTTCCATGTTGAATTACGTGGTGATGGTGGACGATATGGGTATGTTTTGAGATGTTCCTTCTCTTCGATATCAAACCATCCAGCCAACTTTTTCGCTTCTTTGTCTCGTTTTTTCTGCTGAGTTTCCCAATGAAAACGCTGGTTTGGTATTATAATGTTTTCCTTCAAAATGCAAAATGATACAGAAAACTATGAGTTTCTATTCAAAACCATTTCAAATTACATTTCAAAATATCTTACCTCAACAGCCGGCTCATCAGGTGTTTTTTGAATGTTGCGACGCACTACAGTTAACCACGATTTTTCATTCGGATCGATTCCAATGATGTATTTCTTGCCAATGAGTTTTTCCGGCCCCCGATTCGCTTGGGTTGTTTGCTGCGGTCGTTGTTGTCGCTGTGGTCGTTGTTGTCGCTGTGGTTTCTTGTACATTATGGATATTGAAACACTATCGGTCAAAATCTGATGATGGAATGGTTTTGATTTGCCCAATTTATTTATTTTACCGACATCGAACAACATATTCCATAGACCTGATCGATCAGTTTGGGTGTAGTACTTTAAATTTCTCTTATTCATCCGGTTGGTCCGCGTATTGAGAAAAGAAGGCACCAAATCAAGCTCGTTTACAATTTTATAATACAAGTCCTTAATGTCCAATCGCACGTTTTTCAAATGGTAGTCGCATAATGGTATAAGAGCAAAACTGCTTATTTTTGGTGGTCGATTGATTGTTGGCTCTTGAAAGTTCGGATTGTTACGAAACATTTCATGAATGGTATTCCATTGTTCGGCATGACTGTGATACACTTCTATTTGCCGTTGCATTTGACCGAACAACCACAGTGATTCAAACCAACGATATTTTGCGAAAAATTTCATACTCACTGTTACCGACCATCCAATTTCAGTCAAATCTCTCATTAAAATATTGAATTTTTCAACGCGTTGTGGATCCACATTATTACCATTATTACCATTTGTTAAATTCTTAAATCGATATGAAAACTCTTTGGCATTTCTGATGTCGATGTTATCAAATCTTGAGCCATTGTGGAATCGATTGCGATACCAACAACGCATTCGAAAAAAATTCTCAAGTCGTTTTTCACACCATGTGTTGGTATTGGTTTGAATGTTTGTGATATATTGTTTATAAAAATATCTCAAACCATTTCCCAACTTTTCATCATCTGGCCATCGGAACTGTTCTTCACTGTTTCTTTCTACCATGAAACGAAACTCGGGCAATATCCGATATTGACTTCTGATATTGTTAACGTGTTGGTTTAATACCGCTCTGAAACAATCGGCAATGAACAGGCTTGGATGTGGTTTCAAAAAAAATGCACGATCGTCATTATCAAGTGCTTCATTCAAAATAAAAAGAATAGAAAGTGATGCCAATGCTGCCACTTCTGTCATTTGAACACTGCGCTCGAATAGCATTTTGGTCACAACTTCTCCAACTCTTTCAATCCGTTCATGTTGTTGTCGCAGGATTGTTTGAAGTCCACATTTTATAACAACGTATTTGCTTTCTTCTGGTTGATTATCATCGAGCTCGTCGTCATCCATGTCTTTTTCTGTTCATTCTCAAAAAACTGATCAAATTATTCGAAAATAAAAAATAGACACAAATTTAGAAAAAAAATGCAACAAAAAAAGCATAGATTACGAATAAAATGAGATCACAATTTAAATGACAATCACTTATATCACAATTCAAATTAATCACTTCTTACCTCAACGATGTCACTCTGTATTCTGATTCAAATGATGAAATGTTTTCCAATATTCCGCAGATGAAAATTTTGTTGGAATATTCACCGTCAATTTTATGAATGCTTTCTTATTTTGAAATAACAACAGAGACAATCTCAAAACCAACAGTGAATTTATCCGTTTAACATCGAACAAACAAAATCATTGGAACAAATGTTAGCCAAAAATGACGACAAACAAAATGTTTCATACTCTAATATAAACACTCACACATAATTCTCAAGAATTCCTTTTACAAGCAAAGCACAATTTGTTACAAACAAAAAATGAGAACACACTCATATCACAATTCAAATGAATAACTTCTTATACTATAGAACGCTGTGTCCTGATTAAAACGATGAAAATGTTTTTTTTTTATTTTGAAATGAAAACAAAGACTGTCACAAAACGGACTGTGAATCTTTCCATTTGACATCGAGTGACTTCTACAGTTACGTTCCAAACACACCAAACCGTTGCTAAAATGACGATAAACAAAAAATGAATCTCATGTACAAGAATTCCATTTATTAATCACTGAATTTTGTTTTTTTTTTTTTTCAACACAATGGCAACTTAACCATAATTACTTACCTTATTCTTAACAATAACTTCAAAATATTTTGATGCGAAAAAATCCCTATTTAGTTCAAAGAAATTAATTGATACGATGCAATGTTTACGAAGCACATTTTGAATGTAATCAGAAAAATCGGCTTCGATATGATACACACCAATACACACAGCTACCAACTGTCAAATGTCGTACACATTCAAACATGTTTCGAATTCGAAATTCGAATTTGAATTATGAAATAAAAAAAAGAAAAAAAATAAAAAAATGTTTCTGAAACTAAAATCAAATCAAACAAATCTAAAAAAAGGTACATTTATAAATGTATTTCACAGTCACTTGAAATTCCTACGCAATGTTTTTTTTTATTCATGCACAATCGAAACACACACAGAGAGAAGAGAGTAAGATTTGTATTTTCATCCTCTTTTTTTTCCGGTTTGTTTTTCAAATTTCATTTGCTTAAAATCAATCGTATGAATACGATATTATGAACTCAACGAGTTTATGTTATTTACATTTGTTTACATTGTATTGCCGCTACAGTTTCTTAGAATATAATAACAAAAAGAGAAACAATCGAAACACACAGAAGATGTTGTTGTGTATCGCAACACGAAAAAGCCGAAAAAGTGGTTCACATTATGCCTATATTCTACCTTCCATTTGACACGAAAATTGCCACAAAAATGGGTTAAAGCGTTACATTTTTTAACGTTAAAATGTCCTAAAAACGTTACATATTTGTTCGTTGGGTTATGTTAAAATTTGAGCGAATCAAAATATTTACACAAAGAAAATATTTAGAAAACTGCATCGGAATTTGAAATAATTTTAAAAATGGTTTGTCCGAATGTACGAAAAACAAAAAAAAATAAATATTTTGATTCGCCCAACCTATTACTATCAATAAATGTTTCAAACAATGGATTCCGTTTATTTCTTGGACTTTTTGGGATGGTGACGAATCACATGATTCCTTAAATTGACGCGTTGAGCAAAGGTCTTGTCACAAAAGTCACACTTGATTTTCAGGGTTGGGTCATGCACGCGAATGTGCTTATTTAAATCGGATGAGTTTGTAAATCCCTGGAAGGAAGGAGAAATAAAGCAATTATGAAACAAGATTTGCATTGATATTTTGTGCCTGTTCAAACGGTATTTAATAATATTACCTTATCGCAAGTTGGACAAATGTAGTTCTTCTCATTTGTGTGGGAACGAATGTGAACTTTCAGTGCACTCGATTGATTATAAGTCTTTGGACACATTGAACATTTGAACGGTCTCTCCTTGGTGTGGATCTGGAAAAACAAATGGATAAATCAAACACGATTTTTTTTTGCAACAGTGTAGCAACAGTGGATCAAATAAAGTTGATTGAGACTTACACGTAAGTGTGAACGATAGTTTCCAGCCTGAAAAATGAACAAGGGAATCAATTAATAAAAACACATAAAAAGTGATTGTTTTAAGCGGATTTTACCTGAACGAATTCTTTGCTGCAATGTTCGCATTTGTATAATCTGTAAAAGACGATCGAATTCATCAGAATTATGTTTATTTTTCAATTTTTAAAAGAGTCCATTTGTTTACCTCACGTTTGCATGCAAACGTAGATGATCGACCAAATTGGATTTGCGCATAAATGTCTTTTCGCACACCTCACATCGGTGAGTGCGTCGTCCTTTTTTGGCCATTGAGGCATCATCGTCTTTGAATAAGTCTTTCTTTTCCAGTAAAAAGCTGACCGCATCTAATGGTTCCTCGCTAATTGGATCGTCTGTGATTAGTTCCCCATCATTTAAATATTCAATACTTTCCTCATCATTCTTTTCAACCACATAAACTTGTTCACTCAATTCCGATTCCAGTTGGTAATCTTCTTCGACCTCGGTAATTTCCACCAGTTCTTCGTGTACCATAGAACCACCGTCAATGCATTTTGCTTCGCTTCCATTGTTTTTTGTGATGATTTGATAGACAATCGTTTTTGGATTCTTTTTTTCAATTGCTTTAAT
Organism: Contarinia nasturtii; assembly: GCF_009176525.2. NCBI lineage: Eukaryota > Metazoa > Arthropoda > Insecta > Diptera > Cecidomyiidae > Contarinia > Contarinia nasturtii. The sequence goes on along the minus strand of NW_022200123.1, from coordinate 2,285,158 downwards.
GATTTCACCACGAATTTTGTACGCCAATTTCACGCGATTTTGACAATCCACACAAATGTTATTCGACACATTGTTGCTGTAATCAATCTGAAACAAGGATAAAATTTAAATCAATTGAAAAAAAACACCATAAAATGTTTGTACGTAACAAAAACAAAACTACAAAAATGAAAACATCTAAGTGCAAAACCCCGAAAAACTGAATGCTACCACTAAAGTATAAATGGCGTATAAGAAAAAACCAAATACAAACCTCCATGCCTGTCAATTGCTGCATCGCTTCAAAATACGAAACCATGTAATTATCATTTTCGTACACCTTAACTTTTGAATCGAAAAGATTTGCAAAATTCGACGAATATTTCTTTTCGCAAATGCGACACGCACTTTCTTTGGTCATGATTTGCTATAATTGTTTTTGTTTGTTTCAATGAATTTTTTCGCTTCGATTTAAGATTTCTCGTCAATACACACAACCGATGCCAGTGCCACTCAAAACACAATGACAGCATTCGTTCGATGTGTTGAATGCTTTGAATGAAAGGTTTTTATCCCTCTAATGTCTCATTACTCATTAGTTTGACAGTTCTATGTGCGGCAACGGCTCCATTGTACCATATTCATTCACTTTAAAATGTTTACACCGTGAGAGAGACCGAACAATAAGAAAAAAAAATTAGTGTGTTTCGGTTTGGTTGCAAGAAAGGCAACGTTCATAAAACAAATCAAAACATCAATAGAAAAAAAACAACAACAACAACATTGGCAGCAGAAAATTAACTGTCAAAAAATAAAGAAACTTTGATATCGTATTCGCTTTGCGGGGTGTCGTGTAGAACGTTCATTGAACAAAAGTATTTGTGTAAGTTGTAGTTTTTCATGTTTTTGATTTTTGATCGCGCACGACGTTTACATGTAAATTGTCCGATGAAAATAGCATATGAAATGATTTGTAAATAAAAAACGGCAAATATTCGTTTGAATGAGTGACAAATGTTATTAATTACAATTATTGGAATTATTAAATAAATCGAAATGAACTTGAAATAAAATCGGCCAATTTTTCATCTTTTTTTAAACACTTCACACAACATTGTTTCCTTTGCTCTCTGTTAATCGTTATCAAAAAGATAATTTTGATCGTATGATTTTGTGTAACATTTGCACATTCGGTACATATATAAATATATATATATATATATATATATATATATATATATATATATATATA
>NW_022200123.1:2265591-2283917 GCF_009176525.2 Contarinia nasturtii | reverse complement strand
TATATATATATATATATATATATATATATATATATATATATATATATGATGAAGTATAGTCACTGGTTAGCAAAGTAAAGAATTTGAAGAGCCCACTTACATTTTTAGATTTCTTATCGTTTCTTTTCATTGGAACGATATCAAGAGAGAACGAAAAGGAAAGAAAAATGAGCGATTGAAAAAAGTTTACACAATGTATACGAGAGTATGGTTTAAATGCAGATAGTCCATACAATGTATTGAATTTGTTATTTAATTACATTGTAGCTTCTCTTATGTACGAACATAATGTGTAATAATTGTCGATGCTCGATATTTGGGCCATAAACTCCTTGGTCGACTTGAGATGCGCGAAATACAAACGGACGATTGTGCGCATGTGGAAGCGAGATAGAAACAAGCATATCAAAAGTGTTCATTTGTCAATATGTGCAAAAGAATTAATTAAATTGGAAACAGTTTTGGTGGCCAGCAAAATTTGTGTGACGGCATTTTTGTGTGCGCTCTTTTCGATACAACGTTATAATACACTCTCCGTTTCGGTCGTTTGGTGTTGGCATTAGACTACGATCTTAATTCGATCTCGTGTACAATTTTCAAATGTAAATAGCAAAAAACGTTTTAATTTTTTTTTCTTTCGTTTTTTGTTTTCATTCTCTCTATCTCAGTTATTTATATTGAATCGGTTTATATGTGAAATCGCACTTGCATTTAAATTTATGTGCTCGCATCGTAAATAAGCAATGATCACATTTCACTTTGTCTGTGGCGAAGTGAGAAAAAAATCTCTCAGTGTCAACTATATATTTTATTACAAATTAATTCTCGTAATTTTTTGTGTTTTCGTTTAGTTGCTTTTGTGTGATTTTCGTTATCGCCGTTGAATCGATTTTAAATGCATCGTTGAGCAGCTACATCATTTACTTAATTAGTTGCCACACAGTTGAACGCACAGCACATATCATCATCGTCTTCGTCTTCGTCTTTGCATAGTAAAACAGAGAGAGAACCATGGCTCTCGAATCGATACGTTATAGCGATGGAAAATTGGAAATTCTCGATCAATTATTATTGCCCGCACAAAATAAATACGTATCGGTGAAAGGTGTCGAAGATGGATGGAAAGTGATCAATCGCATGCAAGTGCGAGGCGCACCGGCCATCGCCATTGTTGGATGCTTATCATTGGCCGTTGAAATTTACAACGAACAATTTAATGATAAGAAATCATTGCGACAAGAAATCGAAGGAAAACTCAATTATTTGGTGTCAGCACGACCAACGGCTGTCAATGTACGTAAAATATATCATTTTATAAATGTGTTTTTTTGAAAGCTTTTTCTTTTCTCAATTATTGCATTTTATTTTTTTACTAATGATTTCGGCATTTTTTCTATTCAAATAATCATCGCAGATGAAAATTGCCGCTGATGAGCTCATAAAATTATCTAATGAGTTGGCAATTAATGACGACATAAGTGTGAACGAAATGAAACAAAAATTCCTTGATACCACCGAAGCAATGCTACGAAAAGATATCGAAGATAATAAAGCGATCGGCACAAATGGAGCCAATGCAATTTTACAAAATAAAACAGACGGTTCATCGGTTCGGGTGTTAACACATTGTAAATTCATTCGACAATTTTTTTAAAAATCTTTTATATCAACTGCAATGTGCAATATATTCTCTTTTTTTGTATCTTTTGCTACACGCGTTTATCGCTTCGTTTCTGATTGCCGTTCTGATAGGTAACACTGGTTCATTGGCGACGGCTGGCTATGGAACGGCTTTGGGAGTTGTTCGAAAATTATTCGAGATGAATCGTTTGGAGCATATCTATTGTACCGAAACGCGACCATATAATCAAGGTGCACGATTAACTGCATTTGAATTGGTACACGACAAACTGCCGGCCACACTGATCATTGATAGCATGGTTTCTGCTTTAATGCAAAAAAAGGTTATTTGAAAAAGATCATTTTCGAATGGAAAAGAATTAAATGTTAACATTCCTCCTCAAATACATTGATAGAATATCGCTGCTGTGGTTGTCGGTGCAGACCGTGTTGTGGCCAATGGTGATACAGCCAATAAAATTGGAACATATCAAATTGCCGTCGTCGCCAAATATCACAATGTTCCATTTTATATAGCCGCACCGTTGACTTCAATCGATTTGAAAATATCAAGCGGTGAACAAATACAAATTGAAGAACGTCCCCAACGTGAGATGACCCACGTCGGCGATCATAGAATCGCTGCTCAAGGCATTAAGTGCTGGAATCCAGCATTTGATGTCACACCCGCACATCTAATTACAGGTATTCAAATCTCGTAATTATTCTTATCTGTAATGAGATTATTTCACAGATTATTGTTATTTTGTTGACAGGAATTATAACGGAAAAGGGGGTTTTCAAACCAGATGAAATGCGGGAAAAAGTCAGCGAATTCCTTCAAACTGGAAAATAATGCACAATCGAAATATAAAATAAAATTTATCCCAGTATTTTCTGAGATAACTTAACTAAAAATAAAAAAAAGATGAAACAACGACGAGATAAGAAAAAGACGATCAAAATCATATGTCAAATAAATTGTGACGAGTGTTTTTCTACATAAACCCTACAACTGTTGTTTTATTTTCTCATTAAACCGGCTGGAGCCGAAGCCGATGACGCTTCATTTGCGATGACATTTCGAAAATGTCAAATTGAACACACAAACAAATGGCTTGTTTGTATATAGCGTGCTATCGGTCTGTGTGAAATAGTAGTCAGTAGTCAAATTCATGGAATGAGTAGAAAACTGTTGTTTCAATAGTTCACAAACTAATCGCCGTCCCATAAACAACATTCCGATTGCACATTCGATATTGTGTCTTGACCCTTAGTCATCCTTTAATCGGAATAACCTACTGTGCCTTTTTTACATACATTTTCTTTGAATTATAAATTATTTTCTATATGTTAATCACTTCTTGTGAAATCTAAACAAACATAAAACTAAACTCGTTTTGCAGGCGAAAAAAGATAATAAAAAAAAATGAAATTTTTTATAAATTATAAATTGATTGGATTTTTTATGAGTTTCTTGGTGTTTGGCTGTGTGCATGCTGACGGTGCTAAAAGAACAGTAAGTAAAATTTAAAAGTGAATTTCATTCATGTTTGTTTGATTGTTGTTGTTGTATACAAAAAAAATTGATTGAGATTGTGCATCCGCCCATGAAGTAATTTGCAAACATCAAACGTTTGAAATTTTAATGAGTTTGTTACTTAATTTAATTTGAATTGTAAACTCTGTTATTTGTGCTATCTTGTCAAATTGGCCACACGAAAACTATAATTAAATCATCGTAATTTCGAATACCTGACATATTTTGATGGTAAAAACGACGAATTTTCCAATATATTTATTCGTAATTGAAAATTTCAACAATTTAACTTATAGTTTGGTGCTTTGTTTATCGTCATCATGTAACCAGAGTAACCGATTTTTCACATGAATTCCATTGCTTTGGAAAAGTGGCTCATTAATTATTTATAAGAGAATTTGTAGTCGCTGGCATGGCATGAAACCTTGTTAATCGACACAGCACGATTTCATCCATCAAAGGAATTTCTTCCAAAGCATAAGCACAACGATTACATATATACGTTTTGAAACTCGTAATTAAGGACCACTCATTACAACCTTATGAACAACGAGTTCATGTTCAAGGATTGAGCATATTTTTCTCATTTCATGCGAATTGAAAATGAAAAATTCCAAAACACATTTCAAAATTCACACAATTTTCGGTACGAGAATAACACATCACCTTTTTTATGCTATTACTAACCTAACCCCGCACAATCGATTCAGAATAAATACCAATATGGATATTGATCGATTAATTGCTAACTAATTTTATCTTTAACGAAGGATCCACTTCATGAATGGTGAAAAAATATACGAAATGCAAATAAGTCTGAGTGGAAATATGCTGGCGCGCCGATATAAATATAATAAATGTTATTGATTGATAGTTAATGGTGCTATTTCTGAGATTCAATAGAAATTCATGGTATGATTAATGGATTTCTAGAAAATGCTATTGATTTTCCTTTTTTTTCCAATGAATATTCTATTTGAAGTACGATAAAAACCATATCCAAGCCATATCCATTCGGTCGGTTAGTTGTTGTTTAGTTTGTACGCCAGCATTTGACTGATATTAAATCATCCGATTTTGAAAATCCAAACATTTCACCAAATTACTGCAATCAACCTACCGCTTCTACCGCTTAGTAGCAACAAATAATTTATTGAAACCGAAGCAGCTGTATTGCGTGTTCGTTTTTCACCATGTCTGATGATGTATACGGTCAATCGGTTTCTCCCGTGTATTTATTTAATCCATTTTTCATCGGATCGATAAAATCATGTTCTTGATTGAGTCAAAATAATATTTTCTTTTCATATAAATAACACAAATTTTGTTGACATATTCATTTTCGCTGTCATTGTTTTCGCCGCCATAAATGTCATGTTGATTTAATAAAATGTTTTCACTATGTATCCACCAGCTAAGTGCCGAATTGAATCCAAATTGTCCGGAAAGTATTTGTGAGACAAAGAATGAAAACAACGCAACAACGTTAATTCATGTAAGAGCCGATGGTGAAAATGACACATTACATTATATTTGGGATTTAAGTCGACAGCCGAGCGTGTTGGTGGCATTATGTGAACGTGATACAAATGTAACCATAAATTGGAACGAAACATTCATGGATGTCAAAACAGTTCAATTCACAATCAAACCAAAGTACACAATGTCATTTGTATTGACAAAGGTTAGTAACGATTCTCTCTTCTTTATTCTTTTTTTATTTTGCTTTGTGATGCGTGATCGCGCAGCACGTATGTCTTCCATTATCAGTCTCACTGACATACAATGCAATCGAACTTGTGGTTGAACTTTAATCAATTGTTATTTCGTTAAAAGGTTTTCATTTTCAATGATGTCACAGATCAAGCATCAATAATTGGCGTAAACAAATCAAACATTGAGACAATTGATGCAAGAGAACTCACATGGACCCGAGAAGAATTCAATAAATCGACAAACGAAGTGAAAGTGGCTGTTAGTGGTAAAGATGACGCTTCTATTGGTTGCAATGGCGTTATTAATTTGAAGGTAAGATGCGAACTTTGAAAGTGTTAAAATTACCAATTTTAAATGACAATTGTCATGCATAACTGAGTAACGATTTTACATTTTTGCGCACAGTTGAAGTGCTACAATGAAGAAGATCATGACAAAGAAACGCCACATTTGCTACACTCAGCGAATGTAACGCAGGTCGATATGGAATTCATTGATTTGATACCAAGTGATACCAAATTTGAATCAATACGCATTGCAGCCGAATTTGTACTCGTTGCCGACAGCGAAACGACAAAAACTCCATTCACCATAAACAAACGTAAAACCGTTGACGATGAAAACACCCCGGGCGTTTTTACACTCATCGATATTAATACACCACAAGTGAAAAATAACACACACGGTACATTTTTTTTCTCACACACAATTTTTTATGTCATATTTGATTTTTAACAAAAATGTTTGTTATATTTTTTTTTTTTAATTTTCGTCACTACATTAGCGAGTTACTTACAATACCGTCCAATAAGCTACACAGAACAAAGTCGTGACATTACTAAGAGGACAGATGTTCATTTAAACCAACCAGATTTCTTGGATGATGCAGAAACTTACTTAAACTTGTCAATTGCCTATTCATACTATGGAAATACATTGGATCAGTACTTGGTGCAATCATTTAATGTGTCATTTGGACAACGAGAAGATAAGTTCTATTCGAATTATACGACATGGTAAGCACAGTGGATCGATTGTCTTAAATTAAAGCCGAACACAGATTATAATGCTGATTTCCATTAATAGGACATTCATTTTGGGATATGGAACATCACCACCGGAACATGTTTCGATGTTCATTGCCATTCTTGCTTGCATTGGATTGGGCATTCCATTGCTGCTATTGATCATTGGTGGTGTTTATTTGGCTGTCAAACGTATGAGAAATTGTTAGGCAATTCTTACAACGAAAAATAGTTTGATGGATGAGATGAGAGTTGAATTTAGTCCTTTGGAAAACCGTAATGGACTGCTAGTTTCAATTGAACATTTTTTTATTACTTTAGTATCTCTTAGTTGTATAGTTGTATTATCCCACAAAGATTATATATATTTTTATTTTCAGGGACCGGGTCGCATATAGAATTATACAAGATATTTCTACTTTGTATAAACGCAGATGCAACATATCCGTCGCTGTTCGCTTTGTGCTGCGCTCAATAAATACAATGTATGTGCGTGCGTCTTTCAATGGTCACATGCACATACGAACATGTATTCGCATGCTTCATACATAGCGAACAGCGATGAATATGTTGCGTCTGCGTTTATACTTTGTATAATTATACTGCCTTCGTTTTTTATGCTAGTATAAAATTATGAGCGACCCGGTCCCTGACATATTTTACCAAAGAACGATCGGATTGATATTTCGATTGTACAGTTCTGTTCGTTTAGTAAATGTCATTATTGGTGCGAGCAGAGGTTATTTAATGAAAGTTAAATCAGTTCAATCGTTCTTTTAGTAATTCATCGAAAACCTAAGATTTCAAACTAAAGATATTTTGTTTTGAAAAATATTAAAATTATCACCAACCACCAACTGTTTCTTTTTTGCCATTAACTTAAAATAATGCATGCAAGTCTATGACATATTCTATACGCCATCGAGCTATCGAATTTAGTTTTGAAATTATTCATAGAATCGGTATAATATTTTATGTGAAATTGTTATAATATTGATGGAGAGACTAATTGAATCAGAGATATTGAGTGTCATCTTATAAATTGTGAAATCTCGCATTTCTTAATAATCTTTATTGTAATTAATTAATGTATATTTGATATTAAATCAATCAACAGTACAAACACCTCTCAAATCCACTAGATTTCTATGTAGGCGATAGGATTTGTGTTGAAAAGAATCGAATCATGGTTAATGCCATAATAAAAGCACGAAAACGAGTGAATTTTCAATAGTTGTGATATTTAAAAAAAATGTTATGAAAAACACTGAATATTTGCATTTTGATATTGAACACTTGAATTGAATATAATGAATCCGTTTATAAACGACTGTTTTTTTCTGAAAATTTCGATATTTGCTCATAAAAACAATATTTTTATCGCGCATTTTATGATAACATTTAATAAAAAAATCTGTTGATTTGTAATATACATGTTTGGTTTGTTTTCAGTTCTACCTTGAACCAGTAATAAACATTTATTTCAGCTCTATTTAAGTCCGGTGTTTAGCAGTAAAGCATTTACTTAAGAAATATTCAAAATTAGTTTCACGGAAAGCGTGGTTTACAAAAAAAAATAATGTGATGGTGAGATACACCTTTCTTCTTATTTTTTGTTGCGTAGAAAATCTAGCATTCAAAGCGGAGTGTCGGAAAAAGCAGTGAATAGACTACCCTATATAACGAAGCTATTTTCACAGCTCTCATTCACATGCATTTTTAACAGGGTAAGTTATAAAGATTCCTAATATTATATAATTTTAGTAAAATGTTCCCGAAGTAAATCAATGGAATTTATGAGAGAGTAGAAAACCCTACCGCTGTAGTAATAACTACTACATTTAACAGTGCCTAACAATAGTTACTATTTGACTACAACAATGTGAACAACGTGACTCTTTGTATTTAAACTCTACTCGAGAGCTCGCATTATCATGATGAAGAATTATTCTGCGACGGTGGTTATTTTTTCTTAATTCACCAAACACTTCTGGCAAACAAATGGTGGTGTACCAGTCAGAATTGACTGTTCAACGATCCTCTAGTGGAACTGTTGCCACATGTCCACTAATTGCGAAAAAAAAGGCGACCATTTGCTTCGCAACACTTCGAGCGCGAACAACTTTCGTTGGATTATCTTCACTTTGGAAGAAGACCCATACTGTCGACTGCTGTTTAGTTTCGGGCTCATACGCATATATCCACGATTCGTCGCCTGTGACGATGTTATAGACGGAATATGATGCACCGCGGATATATTTGTTGAGCATTTCTTTGAACCAATTCACACGAGCTAATTTTTGGTCATCGGTCAATTTATGTGGAATCCAACGAGAGCAAATCTTTTTTACGGCCAAATTTTCATGCAAAATCGTGTGTATGCTTCTCATACTAATGCCCAAGGATGCCTCAATCTCACGGTATGTGACATGACGATCTTGCTTTATCATGTTTCTGACAGCATCGATAGTTTCTGGAACAACAACCGATTTTGGACGACCTTCACGGAATTCGTCGATGAGCGAATGACGACCACGATTGAATTCAGTAAAACAGTGATATACAGTGGCCTTGCATGGAGCTTCATCGCCAAAGACCAAATGAAGTTGATCAAAACACTGTTGTTGAGATACACCCAATCCAAAGTCGTAGTAAATTATCGCACGAAAATTTTCACGAGTAAAATTCATTTTTTTTTTGTTGAGACGCAATTTAGATGTCACTGTAAACAATACAAATAGCGCGCTTATGACAGAACGTTCTGAGATCGTTTATGCTACCAAATGTTAAATTTAACGAATATGACAATGGTTTGTATCGGACAACACTAAATATTGCCAATTCTAGAAATATATGGAGCAGCCATCGTACGTAGTTACCATTATAATGCTAGCAGTTTAAGTTCTTTCTCGATTATTTTTTATTATTTTCTTCTATTGTAACAAGACGTTGAAACGGTATTTGAACGTTAATTTGACTTTGAGTGGAGAACACATGTTTATTTCCTTTAATTAAATTAAAAAAAAAAAAAAAAAAAAAAAAAAAACAAATCAAAATCGCCAGTTTTATTAGATTAAAATAAAAATTGGATTTTACAATAAATTTGAAATTCCCACGCATTAATTTTTTTCAAGTATTTCACCTTTTTCTCCTTGAATAAAAGAGAAAAGAAATAGTCGTCATACAGCATACACTCACTCGAGGAACATTTTTTATCTGATCTATGAGTCAATCGGGACAATAGTGTGATGTGAAATTCGATAACATTATTACAAAACCATGACCAACTTGGTTTTATAGTCATGAGTGTTCTCATTTTTTCTCGTTACACAGTTAAATTAATTTTACGATGTTGTTTTTTGAGAAATAAACCAATTTCAATGGAAAAGAATTTATTCGAAAAAACAAAAGCAATAAAAAGTGATGAAAGCGAAATTATAGCATCATCATCGACACAATCACTATGAAATACATATACAAAAAGAGAAACAGAAAAATATGACCGATTTTATGGGTTTTTTCCTTAAATAAATGGGAGAAACGGTGAAATGGTATTGTTCCGAGAACAGAAGAAAAAGATGTTCATCGCAAAATGGCCGGGGTCAGCTTGAATTGTCTAACGAAATGGATATTTGAGCTTTGCTTTGCCTTGCTGTTGTTCTCGATGACTTCGAACTTGGAACCAGAAATGTGTTCGCAATAATGTGAGCCCAATTTCAAATTATCATCGGAAATACAAACAGATGTGCACATAAGCGCACACAACAACTTATGCCAAGATCTTCCTAGCACACATAGAAACGAACAGCATACATGCATTGATGGTATGAATCTAATAATAAATCGCTTCGTTGTTTGTTGGTTTGTTATAATTTTGTTATTTGATTTGTGTTTATATTTCGTGTTGAACGTGTGTATAATTCACCAACCACAGAAAGATTTCATTGGTTTGGCATGTGCAATATTGGTCAATGATGATGCGACACTCTATTGATTGAACGGAAAATGAATTTCGATTTTCATTTATTTTTATTGCGACGCTCGATATTCCACTCTAGCTTTGGCAAAAAAAAAAAACAAGAATGAAAATGAAAGAACAACGACTTATTTTTATCGCCGGAAAAGTACAAAGAAAGCTTAAGCTTCAATTTTATGCTTTTTATTTGTGTTCGAAATATTCCATAATGCATTCGATGGTGTATCCATTTGTGATTTTGCCAACTTTTTTCGCTCAGTATAAATAAACAACAAAGTTCGCTCTTTCTTTTAAAAAATTCATTAGTGCAAACTGAAAAGAATTAGAAGCGACGCGTGCATTTTATTTAATTATCATTTTTCGTTCGATAAAAGTTTCATTATTCAAAAAAAACTTTCTCTCTTTCCCTCTCTTCTTCGTGATTCTTTAAAGTGATCACTTTAGTTTGTTTTTTCCTTTCATTCATTGTCCTGAAGATATTGAGAAAGTTGGTTGCTGCAGTGAATCGAAAATTTTGGTTTGCGACGTTCGCAAAGAGAACGCCGCCTTTACGCTTTCATTTGAGAAAAGAGCAGACCGATCTTCACTCACGCCAAATATATTTTATGTAAAACTTTCAACATTAGGCAGTAGTAGTGGAATTTGCTTAAAGCGACCATTACCGTTAAAGTGCTCTCGTTTCCATGAGCTCATTGATTTTTTTTATGCTGATATCAAATCGAAACGGAAGTGCCAAAGGTAAAAAACAAAGTCATTTGAGTAAATTATTCTCTTCGTTTATTTTCAGCGACTTCTAGACCGACTTTAAATGCTTTCGAACGCAAGAAAATACAAGTATTTTTTTAAAAATTGTATCTGATGTTTACGTAAACATGCAATCGATACTTTTAACATCATTTTTTGCGCCTATTTTTTGAAGTCGTTGAAATATGTCGCATATATGTTCCTCTCTATCCATTGGATAGTATCAAATCAACATGATTCCGTGGGCGTTTGATGAACAAAATTATATTATTACACGCATTGTTTGTATATTTGCGTCTATATTGTTTGAATTGCAATGCCAAAGCCTCCTAAAAGCTGAAGCGTGTGTCAAAAACACCAAAATTGTTCGGTTCATCAACATTTCAAAAGTCGTCGTACCCATCAATAACATATTTATCTCAGTCGAACTCAATGTGAATGTTTCGTAGAGCAAACATTTCGTGGAAAAGAGCCAATTAAGATAGAATAAGAGCGAAAAAAATGTTGCGCTTTGTGTGCACAAAGGGAAAACTAAAATGACAAACAAACATATAATGGCAAATAATAATGCCAAAATATAAACATGAAAAAGAACTTCAGCCAGTCTATCGACGAGCAATTGCCTCAAGTGGTACGAAGAATTGGGTTTTGGTTAAGGTTATGTGCTTGCAAAACATACGTTTTGCGTTAACTAAATGAGCATTTCTATTCATTTGGTTGGCCATTTCCATTTAAATTTTGTCTATTCGCGATGCGTACAACGTACATAGTGAACATAGTTCATAGTATTTTAAGCATTCTTTTCTTTATTTCATCCAAAGTTGATTCATTCATGTACCCAAGTATGCTTGTTTCTTGTGAAACACATTTTCACCCTCGAGCTACAAGATGTTTTCAACAGAAACATGTTTTTCGAGTGTCTGTCACTTTCTTTCGTTCTTTCTTTGCACTGCGCACATTGAATATATCTATAGTATACAGGTGAACATAGTCTGTCTGCGGCGCAACAACATCAAAAGACGGACACTTCTTTGATCTATTAAAATTTTCAATTGCATTGAAATAAAATCCATTTCGCAAGCAATTTAATTGAAAATGTGTTTGTGCGTAAATTGTTCGTGCTAGATTTAACTGAATGCAATTATTCTTTTTGTGTGTCTGTTCGTCTGTGTACATATTTTTTGCGTTTAATTTTCATGACGAAAACCCCCTTATAGGATGAATTCATGTTGAAAGAAACAAAAAACACTGACAAACACATAATCCAATTTCAGAGTAAAAAGTTTAATGAAAAACGTTTAATTTCGTTGTTGTTGTTGTTGATAATAACATTCTAAATCTTAACATTTGATGAATGCGTATTTTGATGTAGTTTTATGTTGTACTGGTAATTACGGTTGAATATGCAACGAAGATTTTTCGAATGTCGAAAGATTGTGTCATAAATTTTCACAAGAGCATGTCGTTGTCTCCATTTTAAAATGAATGTTATTGTCGTTTCGGAACAACATTCGTGCATAAAGTTTGAAGTCATTGTTTCGCTAATCTAGCGTAAAAAGAATCCCGGAGAATTGTGTCGTTAATTATTAGCGTCAGATGTTGAAATGCATCAGGAAAAAGCTCCGGAGAAACAGTAATAATTTAAAATAAGTTTATTTTATCAGTGCATGTGAGTGTGTGTCAGAACATTTATTGTATTTTCGAGTAAATTAGTTTCGCTCTGCTTATGTGATTATATAATTGCAATTAAACAAAACATGCATGAACGCCACACATAAGCACACCATATGCTCAAACAACTGACTCGATCTGAACGCACACCCAAACACCCACCCAGGCACACAGTCAGGAAGATGTTTACAAAAGCTCTTAACATGTTTTTCCTATAGATTCGTTGTTCTACCCGAGAATATCGAGTAATGGAATTACTCATACATACAGACATGCAGTGTGCTTGTTGTGTCGCCATCGAGTCCAACCCACTGGCTGTATGTTTATGTGTGTTGACACTCATTTATTAGATTTATTTAAATTCTTGAACTTGCCACAACATTTTCTAATGCTGCATGCAACTGCAAAAAAAAGAAACGCTCACGCCATGCCATCATTTAGTGCAGCCATCGTGTACCAGCACACATGCACAACCGTAAATGGAACAAACTGAATGATTGCATTATAGTAACGTTAAAATAAATTAACACGCATAAAATGTGCACCAAAATGATTACACTATATGTTATATCTATCTACCCGCGCACTCAAAACACTATTTAGTGTCCTACTGAAATGCTGTGATATGGATGTTTTAGTGGCGGTCGCTGAAAATTATCTCGATTATTTTTTTTCTCTGTTAGCATAACATAGAATGCGTGTTTTGCGTGGTTTCTTAAGAAAATCATTTTGCAATGTCATTGGCTGGGGAAACGGGAATGCTTACATATTCAAATTGAATATTTGGAATACGTTGATGCTGCTACTGCTGCTGCTGGCTTTACAATGTATCACAGTTATCGCATGTATGACATTCAACTATAAACATGTGAAATAACTGCAATGCCATTTAATACGACAAAATACGCTGTCGCAGATTTTCAGCCGGACGTAATCGGAAACCATTGAAAATTCCATCATCAAGCACATTAAGATTATACAGTACTTACCATTTTTTTTTTGGTGTGCAGCAAAAATCAAAAAATTCCAAACATTACACAAACATTTTATACCATCATCCCCATATGCTATCGAACATTTTACGTTCCATTAAACATAGTCTTTAAAAAAAATCTAAACTGATAACACATCCACATCGCATGGCATCCAACAAAACAGGAAAATCACACAAATACACATGACACATAAATATGTATGATTGTATGTTGTCTCCGAAGGAAATATAAAAGGAAACATCGTGCACACAAAAGTGGAGCAACAGAGATTCATAGCGTCTGTGGTGTGATTACAGATCAGTTTAAATTCGCAATGAATTGCAAAATTCATCGTACACTTAAGTACACCATACCATGCTATGCACTTCGGATGTACATTTGAGCCGGGATTTTCGTTTCATTTCCGGATGTTGTTGTTTTTCTTCGTTGAGAGTGCACACACATTCTAACGAAATGCATGCGAAAAAGTCAAGCGCAATGAGAATGAGTGAAAGTTTGTTATCAGTTTTACGACATATTATTGTTATTGCTTATGTTATTATCGCTATTTTCATTTTGTATGAGTTTCATTTTTACGGCATTCAAACCGAACACACACACATTTATATATATGAAGTACGGATTTAAGTTATTCATACGTATAGTGTGTATTTGTGTAACAATTTTTAGCCATACAAAAATCAACTAGCGAAAAAAGACCGACACAATAATTGCGTTCATATTCATTTTATGTCATTGTCTAGTGGCAATAAAATGGAATCCAAGTCGCATACGACACTTGAATTGCAATCCATTTATGACATCAGAGAAAGTTATTACACATAAAGCAAAACTATATTTCGTCGCTGACGAGCGAGAGCAAAGAGAAAATATGACACACGCAATGTTTCCGTTCACCGTCAAGTCGGTGTCAAATTTGTTCCTGTTTTGCATTTAATAAATATCACAGATAATAAATAGTTTCATAAGGTCGTAAAACAATTCGATTTGACTGTATGCACAATAGTATACCGCACTGACATTTTCGACTCGAAGCTCATAGATTCATTTTCGTCGAGAGATGCATTAACGCTTACATTTGAATGATACAATTGAAGATTAAAAATTATTTGGTGACAGTCAATTGAAAGTATCGCCCCAAATATACAATTTCAACTATTTCTATTGCTGTAAATGACACTTGGTTGGAAATTTTTTGGAACAAATGCTTGTTTACGATAGACGAGAAGTCACACTTTACATTTTCGGATTGTAGCATTCATGCTTGGATTTTGAATCTGAACACTTTCATGCATGTACAACATTCGAAATGCATACGCTGAGCTGTTGCTCCGCAACACGCACACCAAATCGCATTCAAGCTTTATCAGTGGCTGGCTAATAAGCGAAAATATTTGTCTAAAAACTTTGTTTTTTTTTCTCTTGCATAACGACGTGTTTATTCAACAAACTTTTGTACAAATGCTACGGCTCCTTTCTACTTTTCAATCTGTACGTTTGGCAGTCGTTTACTTTTTGCGTCCAAAACTTTTCAATTTCACTTCAAACTAACTGCAAACATATACAAACACACACTCATTGCCAAAAATCATTTTGTTTACTTTTATTCAAATAAAAACTTTTTACGAGTGAAAACTTTAAATTGCGGATGTTCGCAATGCGAACGAGTGCTAATTTTCTTTGATGCTAATTGGTTTATCGCTGAATTTAACGTGACCATTTTTCGGTGCCCGTTGCAATTCAACGACAACAATGGTGTTTTGTTGCTTCCGTAAAATTTCCTTTGGTAAATACAATGTAATTTGCGGACCAACCAATGGCCAATATCGTCCCAAATTGAAACCATTCACGAAAATAAATCCCTGCGTGTCAACCGCATCACAATGAAATGAGAAAAGATAGAGAGAGAAAAAGATTTGAAGTTGTTAAAAGTTTTCCACTAAAATGAAATGTGGTTTAAAGATTAAAAACGCAACAAAGTATACAACCTTGCCCCATTTGATTGGATTAACAAACATGTCAGCGATATCATCTACGTCGAATGTGCCGTGGAAAATCATTGGAAGCGATCGCAAATGCTCGCATGTTCGAACTTTGATCGTATTCATTTCAGAGTCTTGATCAACGGCTGCAATTAATTCATCGATTTGTGTCGAATTCTCAAAGGGGAAACCGGTAATATTCCAATTTTTCAGTGTGACATCATTCAATAGCACATCACCAATGATACCTTTAAAGTCGTTCGCAATATCGAAATTAATGCGACCCTGATTTTCAACCAAAATTTGCAGCACTTTGCCGAAGCCAGCACTAATCGGCAATGAATTGGCCAAATTTTCACGCGAAAGCACACCCACGAATTTCTAAAATTATTTTTAATTCATATTAAAATGTATTCCTGATGTATCAAGCACTCACAAATGGATAATAAAGACTTACGCCATCTATGGTAACAATTGCACGATCGTGTAACGTTGGAATAGTCAAAACGCTGGGGTCCAATTTCAGCTTCGGCAATTCCGTTTCGTAAAGAACAAAGCCTGAAAATTGATTGATTTCTTCGAATGTAAGTGGTTTTTCGGATGTTATCACTGCACGGCCCAAAAATTGCCTTGAAATCGATGAAAGTAGTGTGGTTTTTGGATGCACTTCGATTGTTGGTATTTTCATTTTCGGTGATTTTATCGGAATCGAAATGTTTGGAAGAGGTAGAAAGTCTTTGATGACATTTCGAAGTATTTCATATTTCGGTGTCACATCTCCAGTTTCGTCCATTGGTGCATCATAATCATAACTAGTGATATCGGCCTTATAGTTTCCCGGCCCCGCATAATTGGCACCAGCTGTAAAGCCAAAGTTTGTTCCACCGAAAAACAAGTAAAAACTAACACTGGCCCCCTTTTCCAAAATATATCTCAAACTTTCAGCGACTGGTCCCGGATCAACTTTGGCGGGCGGTTCTTGCCAGTGTGTAAACCAACCGGGATAAAATTCGGAGTTCACAAGTGGCCCGTTAGGTTGGTGCTTTCTCAATAGTGTCCAATGCGATTCAATGGTCGGTTTATTACCTGTCCATAGATTTTAACCATTTTTTTCATTCACAAATAAATAAAAAAATGTTTACATAGGCTTACCAATTCCAAAGTCCAATGTAGCAAGAACGTTTTCAATTTTACCACACTGTAGATCTTTTTCTCGGACAATGTCATTGGTGAATAGAACAGCCTTATCGCCAACATATTTATTCGTCTCATCTCTCAACCACAACGAATATGGATTGTCGCATCCAAATGCACCGTATTCGTTTTCAATTTGAACCAATATAATCGGACCACCATTTCCATACAAAAATTTCTGCATACGTGGCATTAGTTTTTCATACCAAATGCCAACCTCTTTTAAGTAATCTACAAAAATAGATCGTTAGATAATCAAACATTTTTATTTTGTTGTGATTTGTGCAAAAATATTATCCATACATACTTGGATCACTGGTGCGAAGTTTAATATTCGGATATTTTGATAAAAGCCAAAACGGAAATCCTCCCTAAAAACACACAGAAAAAATGTATATAATTTACTTTCAAATCATAAACCATGAGCGTTGCGAATAAGTTTTAAGCAAAAAAATATGGAACAGATTTTAAACCATATCTCGTTCAGCACAAATGTATGGTCCCGGTCGAAAAATTACAAACAAATCTTCTTCAGCAGCCAATCGAATAAACTCTTCAACGTCGGCTATTCCATCCCACACATAATTACCATCAGTCGGATTATGTAGCGACCATTCAACATAAGTGGTAACTGCATTTAAACCGGCAGCTCGCAGTGTACGTAACTTTTCTCTCCAAGTTTGCGGAAGTGCTCGAAAATAGTGAAATTCACCGGCAACATATCGAAATGGTTTACCATCTTTGAGAAATTGGTCAGTCTTATAGTCCACTCGAAACGATCTATCCTGCTGTTAGATGAAATACTTTGTAATTTAAGAGTTTAGTGCCATATCTCTCGAATGAGTCCATCCAAACAATGAAATTATCGCTTACACTTTGGTCGGCATCGATAGATTCTATTGTGAAAATAGCTAAAATCCACAAAAACGCAATCGGTCGCATTGTCTGAAAACATTTAATTTTAAATATATGAAAAGTACAAAAAATCATTGAATTGGTTTGAAAAAATGTCGTGTTACTGGTGGTGCCATTTCTTCGCTAGTCCGATTACAAAATAATCCAATTTACTTGATGAATTCAATCTAATTGGCAGACTAAATTGTATCTGATTTAATTTGCTATCATTGGCAAGGCCACAAGTGAAGTAATAAATAATTTTGAAAATTACTTGCAATTACGGCGTAACCACTTAAATTATATACTGTGTAAACTTTGTATGCGATTCATATACGCGCGGTCAGCTTTAAATTGAACCGATTAACTGAACTGTCTGAATGCGAATTCAAAACTCAAATAACACAAATAAAGCACTTCACTGCCATAAACAATGATACAATCCAAACATAAGTTCAACAAGCTCAACGACACTGACAATATGATTTAAATTATCATCCGTTTATTGCTGCGGTTAGATAAGAATACGCGTGTTTGTTGGTGTTTATCAGACAATATATTGAACTAACTGGTCAGTTGAGCTGACAGTACGTTGGCCAGCTAAATGGACTAAAACAATAGAAGTTATTGTTACAATGAACAATCACTTCTATTAAAACAAGAAAAGTGATTCACATAGCGGTGGTCTATTATAGGAATTCCCATATAAATTTTGTTACCGAAAACACTGACGCGCTCCCTGATTGCATCAAATCGAACTAATCTGTCCCAAATGTGTTGTTTTGCATCTAACAGATGACGCTCGCATATTTACAATAACAAAAATTTACTTAAAAAGTTTGAAAAGTACAGAAAAATAATTTAAAAAAGTAACAATAAATAAATTTTAAAACGTTTTTTAATGGAAATTAGTTTTTTTTGTATTTTGTGAAATTCATTGTTTTCAATATTGAAAAATATTAATTTAGA
>NW_022200123.1:2234671-2240591 GCF_009176525.2 Contarinia nasturtii | reverse complement strand
ATACAAAACAGTTTGTGTGAACGATTTGTTGCACAAATTCACATTAATACAAATGTATATTAAGTTTATAGTCACAGTACACAGAAAATATATCTACCAACTATTTTCGTCACAAAATTGATATCAGACATTTTGTGTTTCAAATTTTGGTTTCGTCGCTCGTTCTTCACCTCGATAGAGGTTTTTTATTTGATTTGCTTTTCACAAACGGTTCGCTTTCCAATGACAAAAAGTGAAAATAAAAACCAAGCCGCTCACGCGGTAACGCTTCCGGATATTTTCACTGAAAATGTATGGAACAACGTTACCGCAGAAATGACGATAACAATCATCTAATTCAAGCGGCACAATTCACTTGGCCACATTGAATTGATTTTTCTGGAAATATTTCAATTTGTGTGTTGAAACTGAAAACGGCATTCAGGCAAAGCTCTAATTACACGTGTGCTTCGAGATAACATAAATTAAGTTTGGTGAAATACTTATTCAAGGAAGAACACTTGTAGTAATTGGCATGCGTGCGCATACATACACACACACACATATTACGGTCGACCATAGAAAATAAATCAAGTGAAGATTATCCACAGTCCGTTCGAGTGATTGATGATTCATTGCGGTCGGACTATGCACTGACATTCATCATTGAAGATATTGTCTGGTAAAATGCTTGTTACAGTTTCATTGCCTCTCTCTTGCACGGGCTACTAACCACATCACATAAGTGATTCTCATCTGAAAGGGCATTGTTTAAAAATACCAATTGCTTCAACCGAACTAAATTAAAGCGCTTAATTATACCGACAAATGCAGCGATCCTGCAGGACTTACTTAGTGAACGTAAATTCTTTTCGACATGCCAAACATTTCAATATTTCCATTGTGTTAATTAAATTTTATTTTAAATTAATTTAACTTTCGTATAATGAAATTCAAGTGGATATTTATAGTTTCCAAACGAAACGAGAAGTTTTCAGAAGAAACACAATTTTTCGGTAAAATAATATTTCCGTTTGAAACTTGGTCCTTTTGTAATTATTAAAACTTCGCAAATTGCAATTGAAAAAAAAAAAAAAATTCGACAACAGGTAAATTGAAATGGGATATACAGAGTGTCTCTGAGTCAGAATGACTGAATTTTTGGCTTTTTGTGGCCAAAATGCAGATATCAATGAAATTTAAGATTAACTCGTCTTCATTAGAATTTTAATATTCTTATGTGAGATGGTTTCATTTTTGCTAGTTTTACCTCTATACAGTTTTGTTTTTTTATAATGGAATGATTAAATCATTAGTTATTCTGGCGCACTCTGTGCTATTTGTGAAATTTCAAAATGCAGTCCGAACAAAGAAAGGTGCTTTTTATTGCACAGCTCAATCGGTTGCCATGTTACTTCTTTGATACTTTTAAAGAGCATTATTTAAAAGCTCTTTCTCTTTCGATAAGCGTGTTCCGTTTCAAAGTACTGAAATAAGAACACTGTTCTTTCATTTTCAGTTTCGTTCTATTTTAGTCCTTTGATAGTGAAAATGTCAATGGAACACATACATTCGACAAAAAAAGAGTCAGTTGGCTGCATTCATATCGAATATGGTTGATTTAGATGCAATAAACTCCTTTCAGCAAACCATTCTTCTTTTTATGTGATTTTAAATAATTTCTCTCTCTCCCTCTTTTTTTAATTTTTTCGTTGTTGTTCGTTTGCGGTTCTCCATTCCACTTTGATTTTATCGTAATAATATTGGCTTCAGGTCTGTGGTTAATGTTTCCGCTAAGTTTGAGTATAAAATTGAGCTGAAACGAGCATTTCCTTTTGCATGCAATGGTTCCCATATCTGCTGCTATGTTTATTTCATTCGCATATAAAAATCCATTTTAACCAATCCGCTGGTTAGACGGTTAGATAGCAGTCTAAGAAGATTTGTTTTTGCGATTGTTGTTAATGCGTGCGCGCGAGCGAGCGTTTGAGATTCGCTTGAATGCGATAAATGAAAACAGACAAGAAACTTTTTCGGTATATTCCGTTTTTCGCTCTTTCTCTCTACGTTTGCGTTTGATAATGCGCCGCAGCGTGTGAAAAAACTTTTTTCATGATCCCGACCAATCATATACAGCTTGGATAAGTGATGAAGATTATATGTTTGTTGTTGCCAATCTTTTATCATTTCGACCTCGTTCTATTCTGCGGCTCCACACAGCTCTCATCCATACCACACGATTCGTAGAGAAATAATTCCATCTCAACAGCACAAACAATAGAAAAACCATAAAAAGAAGAACTCTCACAAACGAAGATGAACAAGAAAACGAATAAAAAATCGTCTCAACTAATCCAAACATAAGAGGAATAATCGGCTTCAGCACTACAAAGATGGCCATAGAAAAAAACCCACAAATACAACAACAATGAACTCCAACAGTTTTTAATGAGCCAATTTAAAACATATAGTTTCCATTTATTTCAAAATACTTGGCAACTTATGTTCACGGTTCGGTTTCGTTGATGTGAGATGCGCAAAATTATCAGAATTTTCTCTCGATCTCTCTATCAGTTGTTTTTCTTAATGCATAAGATTATTTGTCGCCGCGTGCCGCAATGTGTGTGTGTGTCTATCTCGTTCAGAATACTCTCGATGTGTAATCAAAACTCAAAGTGATATTCCATTACTTGGTTGCTTTTGGTCATTAAATAAATGTTGCACGTTTTCACATGCTCTGCCAATCCAAGTCAGATTTTTTTTCATTCGGTTACATGCTGGTTTCTTATATTCGTCGCGTTTCCTTCTGGCCTGGAAGAAGCTACATAGAAAAAAATGCGGAAAAAATGCTATCGAAATAATCGCATTGAATTTAACAAAATGGTTTGTCTCACTGCTGTCGCTCTTAAAATAACCGACACATACGAACAAATGTACAAGTTTTTGTTAACCCTTGGTATCGGTGGTGGTGGTGGTGCTGATGTTGTTGTCTGTCTAGATGGTGTAAATTTAACAAAATTTCACTTGTCAGCATTGTCTCGAACAGCCAAGATTTATTCAATTTACAGCTTTACACCAGATATATGCTCAAGGACGCACTCAATTACATATTGCCATTTCTTTTGACTAAGAGAAAACGTTTGCCCGCGTTTGTTACATCTGCTCACTATTGCCGACTATTAACGATAATTAGTACAATCAAAATAGATTCTTTTTTTTTCAATTTTTAAGCTAATCTTACAGAGAGCTCAACATATTTTACGAAGCGCTCTTGAAGAAAAACAGACGTTTTTTACTCTACAGATTTTCTAATGAGGAATGGTCGCTTCAAATGTCGTGCTATTAAAAATTACCGCTTGCAATTGAAACGATATTTTTCTTTCGCACAAAAATCACAACCAATTCAAGACGATTGCCAAAGTAATGCATTTCATTAAAGTGATTTAGAGGTAATTAAAATTTCGTCTGGTTGAAATACATATAGTATCATATATTTTTTAAACTCAACTTAGAGACATGATGGAAAGCTTCTAATTTGCACAATTATTGATATGAATTTAAATCACGATGAGGTGCTTCAGACACAATTAAATTAAATATTCCAATTCAAATGCAAAATTCAAGCAAATATTTGAATTGATTTCCAAGAAATCCCGAACATATTGCAAAATGTTAAATCGGCATCGAGTAATTGTTCGTTGGATTTATTTGCTATGCAATGAATAAATTTACTTAAAATGTGACTAAAGCATTGGTCTCAACATACCTGCATCGAATGTTTACACCTATGGTCGCCAATACAAGATGACATTTCCTGGTAATCTTTGCAGAAATAGAAATGTTATTTATGATTGAAATTCTTGGAATGAATCGCTCAGTTGGCATGGACTCGCATCAAACTAAATTTTAACAATCGACAACAGAATATGTTTATGTAAGTACCTAAGTATACGCAGTACGCACAGTAAATGTGCATTAGTTCTGGATCTAATTCACAAAATCAATCGATTTATTTGAAAATTTTGCGATGCAAAAGAATTGATGTGCTTGACGCATAATAAATGGCTGCCAAAGTGAAATGCATTAACCAAATGTAATATTGATTGCTAACCTGTTTGAAAAGTTATAAGTTGGTATTGGTATTGTATTGTGCTACGAAATCCAAAACGGTGTATTCCTTTGAGTTTTTGTTGTACACATCGACAGCATTGCTTGGGTTTGAAAGCTTTTTAGAGAATCATTGCCGATAACGTCGTCACCCTCATCATTATCATCGTCATCGTCATGGTCGATTGTCATTGTCCTTGATTGCGCTTTTACGATCATAAAGTAAGGTTTGATTTACACTGTGATAGACATTGTATCGGATTGTATAGCAGTGTTAATCCACAATAAGCGGTCATGTCAGAAGATAAACGAATAATAAGTTTTTGGTATCGAAGCATACCACATGGTCACAATATCTTTCTATCCTCTCTATACTGTTGCGCACACACACAAAATGTAATGTAAACACCAAACAAATCGTAAGCTTGAACCAAGTTATCATGTCATGTAGCCGAGAATACAAAACCAAAAACATGAATTCTATGTTGTACTCTGGAACACAATTCACGTTTTATGTTGTTATATAACGATGAACAGAAAATACATCAATATTCCAAACACCAAAACAACGACTTTCATTTTGTAATTGCCCGAATTGGTTTGTATTGAAAACTTATCGAAAGTAAATGGAAGCTTCTAGATACTTCCATTAAAACAGATTGTTTGGTTTGATTAGAAAAATGGGTTTCCAATTGGCGTTTGAATTGAAAAATATATAAAAGTGCGCGTTGATGAAACGTATGACATGTTTTTGGTCTAAAACATATTGAATTGAAACCAGAAAGCGATAGTATTTTTCAAATGAAACTCATGTGAGATTTTTATTATTAATTACACTCAATCACTTCAGTCGGTCTGTTTTCAAGAGCAAAACCATTGGTTGCGGCGATGTCAAATGGTATCTGATGAAATTGCAATTACCGCACCTGAATGAAAATGCATCTGTTCATCACGAGAAAATGATGTCAATAATTCAATACCATATTTTTGGAATCAATTATCAAATATCTGTGACAAACGCACTCTGGAGGTTGAAGCGTAAAAATAATTTGTGGTTAAAATACAAAAAAAAAACCGAATATGATTTGTATATTCTGTTACATTTCTGTCTGTTTTGGTTAAACAATAATATTGCCAAAATGACCACTTTAATTAACTTTATTCGTTTGTAATTTTCGGCTGTTGAATTCATTAAAAATCACGTGACCGTAATATTTGAATTCGATTACAGCAAATAGATAATTGTAAATATTTGCATTATTATCAATGCAATTTAAATGCGTAGCGAATTTGTTAGGGTATTCATTCAATTCTCGATTATTTCTTTTCATACAATCCCTGCGGTGACGAAATTTATCAAACAATTGTTACAAACTGTGTCAAGCCAATTAAAAGCCAATATATTTGTTATTATTTTAAAATTTTATCAAATGGTGTCATCATTAGATTCGGTTTTTTTTGGGTGCACACGGCACGCACGCAATTTATTTTATACGGGAAGCGGATATATTCTTTTGTTTTGGTTTTTGGTTTATGGAATGTGATTGAACAAAAGTTTCCAGTGCAAATGCATTTTGATTCAGTTTTTCGATGCGATTGTATATTACTTTTCCGCACACACCTAGTGTGTAAGGTAAAGTATTGGAATCGGTCGAAAAATTAACACCCATAAAAAATGTGTTTTCTGGGTGTTTTTGGGGCCAGGGAACACGAATCTAGCGTTTTTTCGATGTCCGAATGTATGTGCGTACCCTGTACCCTGTACCCTGTACCCTGTACCCTGTACCCTGTACCCTGTACGCAAAAATTTGTTAACACGATAACTTTCAAACAA